>NW_027111958.1:34873-45144 GCF_000696795.3 Halyomorpha halys | reverse complement strand
ACATATATATCATTCAATCAGCTGGTCGCCTAAGTAAGTATCCAAGTAACAGCTGACTCAGGCCGTAACTCCCCCCACCAGTTAATAAACAATCCTCGTAAACTATTACTATATAATACAATAACATAAAAAACAAAAACAATATAGGAAAACTATTTACAATAAAAAAAAAGCTTATACATATATCAAAGTAAAAACTAACAAGCTCCCCGATTTAAACCTAAGAATAAAATAAAATAACTTTTCTTACAATACATAAATAAGCTAAAATGAGAAAAAAAAAAACAATATTAACAAAAGTCAAAAACAATCCTAAAGAAAAACAATAAATAGAATAAGTAACTAAATTTTCTGTAATATTTTATTGTAATAAGATTTGTTTGTATGTCAGCTGTATAGGCGGTTTAGAATATGGGACCGAGGATACTACCTTGAGGAACACCAGCGGATTAAGAATAGAGGGATGAATAGGAACCATTGCGGTTTACTTGGAATAATCTGTTAGTTAGAAAGGTACGGATGATAAGAAAGTATGTAGGAGGTAGGAATTTACGGAGTTCGTAAAGCAGTCCCGGGTGCCAGACTCGATCAAAAGCCTGCTCTATATCAAAAAAGACTCCTGCGCTGTGCATTCCGCGCTCCAAAGAAAACGAGATAACGTCCACCACACATTGCTGGATAGTGGAGTGGGATGTTAGAAATCTAAACTGGTGATCTGGCATTATATGATAGAAATCTAGGATGGAATATAGGCGTTTCAAAATGAGTTTTTCGAGGATTTTGCCCATGATCGGTAATAGAGAAATAGGACGGTAAGAGGATGGGTGTTCTCACTGCTGAAATATTTAATTTCATATTTATACTAAAGCAAGTTAGTAAAATCTAACTTATGGTTAAAATTGCCTATTTATTTATTTTTCTAAATGGTGCTATATTGTTTCCATAGCACAATGCAGTTGCTTCTGCCACCGGGTGAGCTGAATAATTTAATATTGTTATGAAAAATTGGTATAATAAAATATTTTTTTCAATAATTTGAGCTCAAATTATTTTAAAACAATTAAGCAATATTACTTACAATTTAAGACATCGAACTTAATAATGGATTGTGAATTTTACTTAAATAAATACAAACAGACAGAAGTAAAACGCAAAATATGTTAGTACTTCTCAAATGTTTCAAAACTATTAAGGGATCTAATTGAATAATTTAACCCATCAAACTTAAAAATTAGACGAGTTTTTAGCTCACATAAGGGTAACATACTTGGAAATAATCAGGTAATGAGACGCTCCAAAGCAAACTTTACACACATTAATTTCATTTTTTTTTCTTTCTTTCCCTGCATATGTATTTTTTGTTTTCAGTCCTGATGTTTCAGCCTAAAATTTAGGCCGAAACGTCAGCACAAATATTATTATCATTTATTTCAAATATTATTATTGGATATATATTTTTTTTTTCAGTATCTTCAGCTATAATATGTTCAGAACTCTCAAAAAACATTACTGAATAACTTGAGACGTCGTAACAAAAAACCAGTTGTGCACTTGCCTTGAAAACTGGACAAAATGAACAGACAGTCAGATTTGACTCATGGTTTACGAGTGTTTAGTATTTTGAGCTCAAATTCGAGCTCAAATACAGAACAATTAAAGGATCTCGTTGATTAATATTAGCTATACTACCTGAAAATTAATAGAGCCGTATGCTCGTAAAACGTTAACATACCTACAAACGAATATGAGACATGAGACAGGTATGATACATCCCCAATTACAATATTAACCATAAAACATAGTTGGGCAAATATATATTGATGATTTATTCTTTAAAGATTGTATATTACAACAGATTCTATTATATAGCGGTAACTCCCTCTGCAAAAGGACTAAAAACCCACAAATACCACACAATTTCTCATCTTCTCTGATGTGATAATGGTTTTAGAGTGTGATTCGCCATTTACATTTCCAAAACTTTCACTCCCTGTCCTGAACATGAGTCCAACCATACAGTTGAAGTTAAGGAATTCTTTTTTTCACCTATTCCTCTTTCCCTACCTCGCAATGCTATTAATCCTTTTGGCCAAACTTCTAATAAGTAAGCTAAAATCAAGAAACTTTCCTAAATACGATTTCCTAACTTCCCAGATCCTTTAACTACTTCCTAAAAAAGCTATTATATTCATTACCTAATAATTGCATCCTATGGAAACTTATTATCCTATATGGAAACTTTCCAATAATACTTCATCTTATAGACCTATGAGTTTGCTCCTGATCCTTTCAAAGATGTTTAAAAAAATCCTGATTAACCGAATCCTCACCACACTCGAAATCCTTCACTTCAGTTTGGATTTTGCTCAGGACACTCCATAGTTCAACAAGGTATTCGTGTTATTGATCACACATCCTATGCACTCGAAGCCAAGGAATATTGCACAGACATCTTTCTGGATGTTGCATTAGATTTCGACAGGATGTGGCACGATGGCTTGCTTTTCATACTCAAAATCCTTTGACTACACTCCTTATACCTTGTCTTTAAATCCTATCTCTCAAAACGTTCCTTCCAAATCCGCTGCGGCATAGAATTCCCAAATTATTATCCAGTTGTTATTCTTTTAATGCAGTGAGTACTATCGTTATTATTAATGAGGTGTAGATAGTTGACCGTAGATTAATGCCTGAAGAAGTTTGTCGGGGGGTGCGGTCAGCAAAGAACAACATAAATAAACAAAACCATATTTATTTATTTTATGCCGACGTTTCGACCTGAGTTTCAGGTCTTCATCAGGGCTATAGAACAGAAGAGATAACAACAACATTTAGAGTAACATACAATTGAAAAGGAATAGTATACAAACAAAACTGAAACTCAGGTCGAAACGTCGGCATAAAATAAATAAATATGGTTTTGTTTATTTATGTTGTTCTTTGCTGACCGCACCCCCCGACAAACTTCTTCAAGTATCGTTATTATTGTTGGAGCCACATCATTGTTGTCCTAGGAACACCCCTACACTATGCTCATAATAAGCTAGGTTCTACGGATTGTCAATTTGGGTTTTTAAATCTTTAATTGATGGAGGACGAAAAGATATAAATAATAAATAGAAATAAAAAGATTTAAATACGAGGAGATGATGGTTGGGGGTGCGGTCAAAATATAACACAAATAAGTTGAAATAACTTATTTAATAGTGCCAACGTTTCGACCAGAATTTCTTGCCTTCATCAGGGCTAAGAAAGAAGAATGGCATAAAGTAAAAAATTGTACAAAATGAAATTGATAAAATTACAGTGATGAAATAAGTCGAAAATAAAATGTATACATAGGTGATTGAATAAGTAAGTAAAAATAACATAATTATGAAAATGAAATAAAAATTTGAAGTTATATAATGCAAAAAAATATGGATATTTGAGTTTATTAATTTATTTAAAAATTAAAATTATGGAAAGAAAAGATAAAATTGAGAGAAAGAAAATATATGTAATGGTGAACATAACCAATAACGTAGTTAAGGAAAATTAAGAAAACGATAGACAAGGAGGGCGGAGGGAGTTGTAAAATAAAAATAGGAAAAAAAAGAGAATATATTAGTGAGAATAATGTTATATGTTAACAGCACCCCACAACCATCTTCTCCTCGTATATGTCATCAGCTAACTCTCATGATTATAAAACGGTATAAATATTCCTGAAAATGGATGAAACAATATAGATAAGAAATAATAGGTGAAAGAGAAAAGAAGGAAAATGCGAACATACATTATTATATCATTGATAAAAAATAAATAATAACAACATTTAATTTGAAAATAAATTATATATAAGAAATTATAAAAGATAAAGAAACTATTGAAAAATGATAAAATTCTAGATAAAACAGAAAAAAATAAAATAAAACTGCAATAGATAAAAATATACTAAAACAATAAATAGGGTTGTTTATATAATATTAAGATTTAGGACTTAATATAAGTAGTTAAAAGACTAAATATATGAAAACCTCTAGACAGACCGGGGAGGGAATAGATATTTTGGATGTGGAGGGAAACATCTTTCACAGCTACAGTACTTTCAAATACCTGAGAGGAGTTGTGACTTAAAAAAATAATTTAGAAGTAGAAATAAAGGGCAGAATGGTAGCAGGAACCAGATGTTTCTATGTCCTGGAGAAAGCTCTCTGATACAAAAGTCTTTCCAGGAAAGCAAAGCTTTTGTTATACAAACCAATAATTAGGCCAGTGGTAATGTATGGCAGTGAGACATGGATTCTAACCAAGCAAAACAGAAGAGCTCTTGTACCGAGAAAGATCTTTGGAGGCGTTAAAGAAGAGCACTGATGGAGAATCAGAACCAATGACGAACTAAAAAAATTGTATGGAGAGCCTGATATCCTCTGTGATATTAAGAAAAGCAGGCTAGATGGTTAGGACATGTGGAAAGGATGGAGCCCTGCAGGATACCTAAAAGGATGCTAAATGGTGCACCAGGAGGAAGAAGGAAAAGGGGTAGACCCAGGCGCTGGTGGCTGGATGATTTGGATGACGATTTGAGAGGGATGGGAGTTGAAAATTGGAGGAGTCTCGCTGGAGACCGCGAGGCATGGGAAAGAATGGTGGCAGAGGCCCAGGTCTGCAAGGACTGTAGCGCCCAACAGTGAGTGAGTGATATAATTTCACAAAATAATATTAACCAAAAGAGCTCTGGTTAACAAAAGAACATTAATAAACAACAATGGTGAATAGTATTAGTGATTACTAGTGACTATTGGTGATTACTATTTAATATTAGTTGTTATTATTATCAATACTAGTTAATTACTATTGATATTATAATGTGTGATATAGAAACAAAAAGATATGTATGAAGGAAAGGACATAATTGCAGAGGAGAAAATGTATAGATATGAAAAATAGATTGAGGTAGGTGGAATTGATGAAAGATGGGGTAGTTAGAGGTAAAACAGACGAACATTTTTTTTTTTTTTTTTTTATTATTTATTTATTGTAATTTACAACTGTACAAAATAACACAATAAGTAAATATGTTGTATGTTTCATAAAGACTTGAAAATCTTGGGAAAGAACCACCCATTGGTGGTACTTTAAACATTAATTTAAACTAGAAGGTCCCGTGGCCATCTTCTTTTCAGACGCCTCGGAGGATTATCGGGGATTGTTAAGGATGAAAGATTAAGAATTAATGGGTTAGGATGGTTAAGGAGTTTGGAATAAAAAGACGCATATCTGTTTTGGGTCAAATCTGCAACGAATGGGATGTTAAGATCTTTATGAATGAGTTTATTTGTGACGTAATAAGGAGCTTCAAGGATTTTATGTAGGATTTTGGATTGTAATGATTGGATGCGGGAAGAATTCGATGGTTTGGTGGAGCCCCAGAGCTCAATTCCATATGTCCAAATTGGTCTGATTATTGTAGTGTATACTAATTTTTTGTAATGAATGGGAAGTTAAGAGCGTTTGTCAAGTAAGTGTTGTAGCAATCGGAATCTACGAGCAGTTTCTTGTCGTTTGAGTCTTGTGTGTGGATTCCAAGTAAGTCTCTTGTCAAGATGGAGTCCTAAGTATCGAATCTGTTCAACAGGCAGATGAATATAGGTAGAAAGACTGAAGATAGATGAAAATTCGTGATGAAAGAAGAAATAAAGGTAAACTGCACACACTAGGTAAGATAGAACAGTACTGTTATCTCTAATCCAAAGAGGTTGCTAAGAAGAAAGGAATTACCTCTGCTAGGAACAACTTACATAAAGATTCTTACACTATGGAAATACATTTGTAGAAATATGATGGTATAAGGTTGTAAGGGTGAAATGAATGGGAACGATAAAGGTGATTGAAGTGAGTTTTGAATTTATCAAATTGAGGTAATGGAACAAATAGTGGTCTCAACAATTTTTTACATTTCTGAATAAAAGAAAAAAATCATTCATTCATTGTATGAACACTAATACTTAATGTCCTTGATTTGTGACAGATTGTACTAATTCTTTTAAATAGAATAATATAAAATTAAATTGCGTTGCGGACCATAGCTTATCTAGATAACTGAGTCATTTCTAATTAAAATTGTTGAGATTAATTTAAATCCTCAATACAAATATATTTTATTTTCTAACATACCTGATAAATATAAAGATAAGATGAATCAACATCTCAGCTAAACAAACAGCATAAAGAATATGACTAGAGTTTAAACCAGATGCCAAGGTAAAATTATAGTTTACTATGAATACTCTATCAATTTTAGGTGAAAATATGGAAGTAATGGGCAGTTAATAAGGATCGGATTTATTTTTTTATTTAGTCATACATTCATAATATATCTGATCATGTCATATATATCATAATACAATTATATAATTCGATATACACCATATTGTAACACATACATGTGATCTCAGATATTTTTAGTGATTTATCGCTAAATTCATCTAATTATATGACATTTAATTTGATATGCATGAAATATCTCTTTTTAAATGTTTTATTGATATCTACAACTGTATTCAAAAAAAAAATTATAAAAAGTAAATTTGCCTGTTAGTTATACAATGTCATGATAGAGAAATGTGGATAATCTACCCATTGATAAAACTCCAATAGCAATAGTAAAAGAGAATATACGGAGGATATCTTCTTTTAAGACACCTAGGAGGATTATGAAGTAAAAGGGGACATCGGTAGAAGCGTGGTAACGCGCTAGTCTACCAACCCACAGGTTGTCAGATCGAATCCCCGGTCCCACCCGGGCTATTATCAAGTACAAAATAATGTAAAACTCACTGACGACCTCCCCCCGGGTATTTGTGAAGCCCGTTAGCCAATGGGTAGCACTCACAAAAAATAGGCGTGGAAGTGACAAACCCACCCTGCAAAAAAAAAAACACGTGATGTATTAGTAAATACATCGTAGAAATACGGTGTATTTACTAATACGTCCCGCGAGGACTTTAGGCCCCATGGTCTGTTGACCATAAAATAATAAATAATAATAATAATAGTAGTAGGATTATAAAGTAATGAAGACGAAGTCAAGTTAGAAAAAATGAGTTTGGGTAGTTAGGGAGTTTATGATAGATTGATATATGGTTTGGGCTAGATCGGTAACATAAGGGACTTTTAGGTCTTTATGGATGAATTTACTTGTTACAAAGTAAGGAACATTGAGGATTTAACGAAGGATTTCGTATTGTAAAGATTGGATAGGAGAGGAATTCGAAGGTTTAGTGGAGCCCCAAAACTCAACTCGGTATGTCCAAATAGGCTTTATTATAGTTATGTAGATCTATCTTTTGTAATGGGTTGGAAGTTTTGACCGTTTGTCTAGTAAGTGATCTCGAAGCTATCTTCATTTCAGACGCCTAGGAGGATTATCATGTAATGAAAGAGATGCCAAGCTAGAAACAGTGGCTTAGGGTGGTTAGAGAGAGTTTTTGTCATAGGTATTATTATGTGATTTGGAGCTTTAGTTATCGTGTGAACGTGATAAAAAAAATACTTCCTAATCAGTGTTACATATATAATGAATTAATAATCACATAATAATTGAACTTATTGATGTACATAAATTTGAATATAGATATTTTTTAATTCTGTGTATATATTGCTAACTTGGATCCAATTCTGTCAACGCTCTTGTGCTTCTTTTCCTGTGTAGTTTTCTGTTATCATTATTCTATTTATTTATTTAGGTTTTCTTTTGACAATATTTTGCAGGCAAAACCCTAAAAAAATATAAAACAACGTTATTTTGAAATTCAAATAAAAACAAATTATTTCATCAATAACAGAAAAGAAAAAATTTGTGGATCCTCTATTGAATACTTTTATTGAAGTTCATTATTCATTTAATGTTTTAAATTTATTCTAAAAATGTTAATAATCGATAACGAAACAAGACAGAGCCATGACGTAATAGCAGTATTATTCCCTCAACATAATTAAAAATATTCACAAAATATCATTAAACAATTTAAACAACTAAGAAAGAAGGTTAGCAGTATTTAATGGATACAAATAACAAATTAATTTCCTAGTGACAAGAAATTACTCTGTAAAAAAATGTTGGGGTGAATATTATAGTACTCAACATTGTATGATATACAATTCATTTCTATAGCCAAACCAATCCTAACACTATCCTCACCGCGTATGCAGACAACACATGCATGCTCGCAAATAACAACCCTTCGATTGCATCCAATCGCATAATATCACAAATCTCAAAGAACGGTGCCGAAATTACATGATTAAAATAAATGCCAACAAATCTCATCAAATCACCTTTACTTACTACCTTATTACCTTAATACCTTATTACCTTAATCACCTTTACTTACTCTACCTTTACTTAATTACTCTTCATCGTAAAGCTACTGACTGACCTACAGTATACTTTAATTATGTAGCTCTTACAAGTGTAGAGTAGACCAGCTACCTTGGACTACTTCTGGACAAACGACTAGCTTGGAATGCTCACACAAAACAGGAAGCCGTATGTGGATTCCAACTATTGCAGCACTTACTAAACAAACAGTCTAAAAATCCATACAGAGAATAGATTGTTTTACAAAAAAGTTAAAACATTCGAAACCAGTTTAATGAGAAGGATGAACCTGGTGTCTACCAATTTAGTAATCCTCAGTTCTATTTTCATCAGCTATAATATTGTTGACCGTGACAACTTTCAGTTATTCAGGGCCCCCCAAATTGCACCTGTGGCCATCACCGCCCCTTGAATTGCTGCAGCACCCTCCAGGGGGGGCATCCACTTTAGGAATCACTGATGTAGAGGTTCCGCCATTTTCTTACTTCTTCCCTCACGAGTTCAACCGTCATAAAAAAGGTTGAGATCCACTAATTTTTACAAATGTCTTCCCTTGTAGCTATATCGTACATGCATAAAAATTAGAAACTAAATAAATAGATAAAATAGAGTAAAAAGGCTGAAAATTATCTTTAAAATGCCATACTTCTATCCTTCAAGGTCTGTCCTCGAATTCACAAAAAGAATAAATCATGATGGATAGACAAAATAAAAGATTTTATAAAATGCCTTGTACAAATTATAATTATTTATTTATAACCATCCCAAAATGGAAACTGACAAAATAAAAACTTATATGGATGACATTATAAAGTAATGTGTGGTTACCTTGTTATTCATCAGATACCATATTTTACAATCGACTCATTCAGTTGCTAGCATAGACCTTCTACGCCACAACCCCTGATGAAAACCTGAAACTCAGGTCGAAACGTCGGCATAAAATAAATAAATATGGTTTTGTTTATTTATGTTGTTCTTTGCTGACCGCACCCCCCGACAAACTTCTCCAATCATATTTTACAATATTTGAGGCACATCGTCGTGATTTGGAGTTATTGTTTTTGCCACGTAAACGTGTCTTAACATGGCCTCATTGCCACCATATGTACTGTACATGATAGTTACAAAGAGTAAGTATCGAATCTGTTCAACAGGCGTTAGTGGAGTATTTAGAAAGGATACTGTAGGACAGGAGGGCATAGGTTTACGACGGAGAGTAAAAGTGATCTGGTGGGATTTGTCAGGATTTATTTTGATTCTCCAGTTTTTACACCATTTTTCAATAGATATTATGTGCGCCTGTAGTGTTTGTGATGCATTAGTTGGGTCGTTGTTATAGTAAGATTAAAAATAGTATTTGATTAGACTAAAATAAGTATGCTATGTGATTGTGCCCGCACAACTTTGTATTTTAACAAAGTTTTTCCTCCCTAAAATAAATTTATAAAATATTAGTACTCTCAGGCCCAACTGCCCTTATGATAATTTTTAGCATAATCGGAAAACGATTATTGGTCCATAGCATGAGTACTAAAGAGACATAGACAGATAGAAATAGAATACAGCAATACTAGACCTGCCATCGGTATTACTTAGTAATACTTTCTTATACATTATAAATCATTCTATCAGTGTAAGAGATTTGCCTTGATCTTTTTGGCAATAATAGAAAAATGTGATAGAATTGCGAGTTTTGATATTTCTACTTTGATCTTTTTTACACAATTGAATATTTTATCTTATCAATTTTATTTAACGTGCTACATTTTTGTATATGACAGACTGTTTTATGAGACATTTATCTCCTTTTTATATTTCATCATTCTCTAGCTTTAATATATTTATTTCCGCTCCTACCTCACTGATAGAACCTTTAAAGTAAATCATAACCTAGCCTACTCAT
>NW_027111958.1:33418-33938 GCF_000696795.3 Halyomorpha halys | reverse complement strand
TCCTGTCCTACAGTATCCTTTCTAAATACACCACTAATGCTTGTTGAACAGATTCGATACTTAGGACTCCGTCTTGACAAGAGACTTACTTGGAATCCACAAACAAGACTGAAACGACAAGAAACTGCTCGTAGATTCCGATTGCTACAACACTTACTAGACAAACGCTCTAAACTTCCCATTCACTACAAAAAATTAGTATACACTACAATAATCAGACCAATTTGGACATATGGAATTGAGCTCTGGGGCTCCACCGAACCATCAAATTCTTCCCGCATCCAATCGTTACAATCCAAAATCCTACGTAAAATCCTTGATGATCCTTATTACGTCACAAATAAACTCATCCACAAAGACCTTAACATCCCATTCGTTGCAGATTTGACCCAAAAAAGATATGCGTATTTTCATTCCAAACTCCTTAACCATCCTAACCCATTAATTCATAATCTTTCATCCTTAACAATCCCTGATAATCCTCCGAGGCGTCTGAAAAGAAGATGACCACGGGACCTTC
>NW_027111958.1:22217-31338 GCF_000696795.3 Halyomorpha halys | reverse complement strand
TATTTATTTATTTATATATTCATAAAGTACACTAAGACCAGATTACAACCTATATCAGTCAGTGCTAAAATAACGTACAGGAATGATAAAGATAAATGAAATGTATTACGGAATTTCTGTCAAAGAGACTTTAACGTGAGATGCCTCTGGTTTGGAGTGTAGAACTCAAAATCATTCCAACATATTATACGACTGTAACATATATAGCAATAAAAGATGAAGTTTGTAGATATCATTTGTTCTGTAGAGGATCTATGCTGTAGCCTCTACCAGAGCAAATATTGTATAAGACATATAAGAAGCAATTTGAAGTATTCTCCGACAGCATAGACCTGAAATGTGTGGAGAAACAATATTTCGATATTTTTGAAAAGTTGTTTTATACCTTTTTTTTTAATATGTGAGCGTGAAAGAAAACATATTTTAGTTATTTAAAGAAGCGTCTATTAAATCTTTTATTTTATTTATTTTCTTTTTTTATCTTTCTGTATTTCCAATTGTATTTTATTTTCTATAGTATCTTACCTTTTCCCGTTTCATTTTATTTTATTTATTTAGTAATGTTTTTTCTATTGTATTGTTCATCCATTGTGTTGGATACAATATTGTAATAAATTCTTCTCGTATCCAACCCTTACAATCCAAAATCCTTAATGTTTTTTTAATTTGTCACAAATCAAACCATCTATCAAGACCTCAATGTTCCATATGTTGCCGATTTGGCCAGATCCAGATACTAATCCTTCCATGATAATCTCCCCCCCTAAACCAAACCAACTTGTTTCTGACCTGGTTTCTGTTCCATTATCTAATAATCCTCCTAGGCATCTAAAAAGAAGATGATCTCGAGATCTTCTCCTTTAGAAATGTTATTGGAGTTGATGATGAATAGATTCTCCACATGTTTGTATCATATCATTTTATCATAAACAGCAATTTTTTTTTTCCAAAACTCCCATTGGTGTCCTATACTGCCTAACCATGGTTGGAGGTCAAAGATCATTTTGTGGGACAGCCACTCAATGAAAAAAGTCGACGTTTCAGGTCGGATTCGAACCGGAACCACCAATAGACATCAAATTGGCTAGACTGTGTCTTTACCACTGAGCTACGAACGGCCCCAAAGCAAATTTACTTGTTGTATATATTCTTATGTAGTTGTAAAACACAATAAAAAAATTATTAAAATATAATAAGAATAATCTAATGACTTCCTAATAAGTATGGAGTAAACATATTGAAAATAATAATAAAATATATTCATCAATAATTCATTTCGATAACTTTGGTTTACTTCCATTTACAAGCTTAAACTTTATTGTTCTTCATAGCATTAACACTGAGCGATGTGGTTTTATAGGATTTTCGGGGGATTATTTTCATCCTCTGTGTTTTACACTAGTGAAGCAATTGTAAAATTATTTTACTTTGTTAAAGCCACCTCAAATTAACTATGCCTTTTTGCTGGAAGGCTTTAAAAACAGCAAAAAAAAACCTTGCTCGGATATAAACATTTATTTGGTTGAACTAAACATTTTAAAACGTTTTATTCATCTTATATAAAACAATGAATACAAGTAAAATAAATAGGCCTTTTATATAAAATAAAATAATTAGATAAATTACGAAAACGAAAAGAAACTAATTTACAAAAAACAAATATATATATAATAAATATTGTTCGACGAACGGTTGATCACCTCCGATAGGTCAGAGGAAAATATTTCGCTTGTCGAGTTATGTAGGTCGCAGCTCAGTAGCTAAATACACCGTAGCGATGGTCCAAGGTTGGTGTAGTGGCTCATCGTTATTCGAAATATCAGAAAGCCAAGATGGCCACACTTTTATTGAGGGCAGACAGGGTCTAGTTGTTTTTATTAATTATGCGAACCGATTAATTAGTAACAACTCACAATGCACTCAAAGGCCAAGAAAAAAAGTCAGGGGACACTTGAAAACGGTTGAAGAACACAGTTAGACCGAGGGGACGGTGGAAGACAGTCTGGGAGGAGGACAGTCCAGTAATAAATAAAAAGTAGTATTAAAAAAACAATCTTCAAGAATTGTGATAATGGGATTGCAGAGTTTAAAATGCAATTAAGGGCCGAAGGGAGGAGGTTGCTCTGGCCCGCTTGAGAATAGGCCATACTCTCCTCACGCACTCTCACCGGATCAGAAAACTGCCACCTCCAACGTGCAAATCTTGTCAGTCCATTCTTACGATTAGACATATTTTCGAAGAGTGTACTCACTATTTGCCAACAATAAACAGGATAGGACTGACCCCAAATTTATCCGAAACTCTCGCAGATGAGGAAGCTAAAATTACACGAGTATTTGAATTTTTAAAAGCACATCGCCTTCTTTATAAATTATAACTCCTCTTCGATTTTTATGTTTTTTATTTAATTTTTTCATTTTATTTTATTTATTTTTTTTTTTAAATTATGTTTCTATTTTTTTTTTCTATTTTTTATTTATTTATTTATTTTATTTTATTATTTTTTTTTTTTACTTTTATCATCCCATAGGCGTTGATGACCAGAGGGTTTTACGCTTTTAAGCAACAATCAACAACAACAACAAAATGCAATTAAGGATTTATTATTAAGAAAATATAGAATTAAAAATGTTCATAATTTTACAGAAAACCTAAATACCATCCACAAATCATTGTGATTAGCTAAGTAAGTTACTAAAATACCAATTCTTTAACCATCCATTGGTCACTGAATATAAGACTTTGTCAAGATCAGATGAGGAAAAAACTCAAATATTCTGCAAACACGTCATCAAAGCTATTAATCCTCATCTTAAGATCCTTAATCCAATCCATCTTGAAAATGTTAAAGCAGAAATAACAATTCCTCTCCAATAATTGCAAAGCTGACATTAACAATTACTTGGAATATTCTTTCAACTTATATTTTAAAAATGAGGAAATAATAAACAGGAAAAAAAAAGTAGTGATATTATTAAATTAATGATCTTCTACTGAAACAGTTTCTAGAAACTAATATGAAATTGGTGAATGATACAAACTTCCTTATTAAAATATATTAGTTTATTTCACAGACAACAACGTTTCGGGATTATCCCCCATCTTCAGGTTGCTAGAAAACAAATTCAACAATATTTAACATATGCTTACAACATTACCACCATATCACATTATTCATTAAACTATTCATGAACTATTTACCTGATTAACTTTTTTATGTATATAATTAACTTCTTATTTGTCATTACATGGTAATATTGATTATGTTATTGTTAATTATTAAAAAACGTTTTATAATATCAACTATTATACATTTTTAATGAAGGAGAATAATTACCTTCCTGAAGGTTACCTTTTATTATGATAACAACCAAATAGACTATAACAATAATCTTCAATATTACGACAAAGATGAAAAATCTAACTAAATTTAACAATTTATTAAAAACAATTTTTATATAATAACAACAACAACAAAGATTAAATAAATCTACAAAAAAAATAAATAAAAATACACAAAACTAAAATGTTAATTTATTTATAATAGGGGTATTCATGATCTTTAGTTTAACATGTTAAATGAAAAAAACTGATGTTAAATGGTGAAATATTTCCTTCTTTTACGATGTTAAAACGACATAACATGGCTGAGAGTCTGTTACTAGGTCTGCTAAATGGAGAATGACGTCACGAAACAGACCAGCTGAGCTTGTCACCGTTTTTTTGTTGTTGTTGTCGTGTTAGGTTACTTACTGGTAGTTTGTGGTTTTTGTTTTCTTTTGCCTTATGTTCTGGACTTTTAAAAAAATACATTCCAAACTTTTACACTTCTACTTTTCACATATTTTAGGCATGTTGTAATAAATTACTGTAATGAAACTTAGAAGTAAACAATAGCATGAAGTTTTCGAAGGAAAGGTTATACAACAAGATGCTCAGAAAATCCACTAGGAGCTCTTATGCATTTACCATTTAACATGACTTTAAATAGGGCTGCTCACAATGCTATACTTATATCATTTACATTTAACACAATATCATGAATACCTCTATTGTTTTAAAGTTTTAGTATCTGTTTTAAAATTAATTGCTTTGTCTATGGTTTTAGTTATATGTACTGATTCTATTATTTTTCAAATCTTACTATGCTTAACAATATCTAATCATTTCTAGATTATTGAAATCAAATTGCTTTTATTTAATACTATGTTGTACCTGTGATGTAATATTGATGTTTTTATGTTTTTATAATTAATCTAATTAATAATAAATAATTAATGTTGAACAATTTTTGTTTTTAATTTTTTAGATGTTTCCCCAATGTATAAACCTTCACAATCCTGGCAATTATCTTTATAAAAAATATTTAATTTATGTTTATAGTCAATTTTGTCTTTCATATTATCCATAAATCTTCCTAATTTATTATTATTATATAATCCCAACTTCAAATTATTTTTCTTTTTAGAATTAAATGGATATCATACCAGAATACATATTTATATAATATAATATGGTATTATATGATTCATGGACTTTCAGGCATTTATAGGAGAAAATATGATAAATTTCTAAAAGTAAATTAACTCTTCCATGATTAATTTCATATGGCGAAATACTGAATAAAATATTGAAATAAGCTATTTATTTTCTGTTGCACAGTTTGAAAATTAGTGATGTAAATTACAATTTTTCCGATTTAGCGTAACATAAATATTATATTAATCGTTATATGCTCAAATTAACTTATTGATAAACCTACGTGTGAATAAGGGAGGTATTAATTTGGTTTATGTATTGCTAACTGGATCCATTTCTGTTAACAATCTTAACGCTTGCAAATGTTAAGAATTTAATGTGCAAACAATATGAAGGTATTATATTTATGCTGAAAAAAAAATGAAAAAGGACGAAGTATAACTTAGTTTATAATTTTAAATAATTCCTAAAAATGAGGAAGCAATAAAGAAAAAAACAAGGAGCAGATTCGATTTTTTATTTACTTTCACATTCATAGGAAATCGATCATCAAACGACATAATAAACCAATTAGAAAACACACTAGTGATTACAGATATTTATTATTTATCTGTGTGTGTGTGTGCTGCTGCTAAATGGATTCATTTCCGTCGAAACATCAGAACGTTTCCGTTGTGGAATTGTGTAAATTGTATCTATTTTTTGTCATCTACAAACAGTCTTTTGGAAGGCATGGTTCTGGAAAAATAAATAATATTTCAATTCAAGTAAAAAAAAATTACCATGCTAGAATCAGAAACTGCATACGTGATTACACAGTTATATATTGTGTATAATATATAATTTATCTTAATCGAAATTATGAGCTCAAGTTCTGAAAAAATAAAGGTACTTAGCAATGCTGGAAAAGTTTGGATTTGCTCTTATAAATACTTTTATTTATTTAAAAAAACCAAAAAAAAAAAAACAAAGATCTGTACCGCAACGACCCATGAAAGTGCAGGGCTTCAGTAAGGAAGCATTGTTACTAGACCAACGGTGAAGCAAGGAGGTGTTTTGATCAGAATCACGCTCGGCTGCTAGATTATTACCCAATTATGGGTTGATTCAAAACTAGCAGCAGAAATCTTAAAACGCCATTCCCGATGGGCCTTGCCTTTGAATTCACTGAAAAATGGTTATGAGTTCCGTGACCGAATGTAATTATTTTGGACTAAACTATTTAAATAACAATTACAAACGATTTGAGAATTCAAACTCGAAAACATACTAATATTAACAATATCGAATGTACAGGCTTAAAAAATTACTTTTCTTCCAGCTTTACCACATTTAGCTAAATATTGGAGTGCTAGAAAAGCTGAAAATTATCTTGAAACGCCATTTCCGATAAGCCGTGACTTCGAATTCACAGAAGAAATGGATGTGATGACGAAGATGAAGACAGTTCCATGACGAAATGAAGATTTTCCTAAAATATTCTGTTTAGCTGTAACATATTCCTATAAGTTGTTACTGAAACGGAAACAGCTCTGTGCGCACAAATTATTATTATTTATTTCTCGACCTATTACAGCACTTACTAGACAAACGGTCTAAACTTCCAACTCATTACAAAAAGACTGATCTACGTGACAATAATATGTCCTATCTGGCCATATGGAGTTGAGCTTTGGGGCCTAAACCTTCGAATTCTTCTAGTATCCAATCCTTCCTAAAATCCTCAATGCTCCTTACTTTGTCACAAATAAAACCATCCACAAAGACCTTAATGTTCCCTATGTAACCGATCTAGCCCGAACCATATATCACTCCTTCCATTATAAACTTCCTAACCACTCAAACCCCCTAGTTTCTAACCTTGCAGTTTCTCTACACGCCTGTAACACTCCATTTTAACTAAGATCAAATTTACTGAATGTATTATATAATATACAGTTGTAAATTTCAATAAAGATGTAAAAAAAAAAAAAAATTATAACCTACACTGCTTGTTAGAAGAAGAGTGTTCGTAGCACTAAAACACAATACATGACAACGTTACAAAGGAAACTGCCTGCTACTAATTCAATCATATTTTTTGGGGGCTTAAAGTTTTTGCTTTACATATGCCTTTGATTACTTTTGGAAACAAAAAAATAGAATTGACTTCAACACGACTCAAACAACCTACACAAAACTTGGAAATGGTTATTATCTCTATAAACTGCACTTTAACGAAAATCGAATCAGCCTATAATCAGATTGACAATCTGACCAACTGCATAGAAGTGCATAATGTAAGAACATAATAAAAAATATTCATTTTGTGTAGCCCTCATTCTGTCTACATTTGTTTGTTCATGAAATTGTCTGTTGTTTTAAGTTTTTGGTAGAATAAGTAGGTAACTACTATCTTCTTTGCCTAATCTGGGAAGTGGAAAGCTTGCTTCAGGTGTCCCAGTCTGATTTCACCCCACTGCAATACTTTCGTTACATCAATCCTAGTAATAATCGTGCCCATCTCAAACAAAGTAAATAATAGTATAATATAATAACAATAATAGTATTGTATTACCTTAATCCAAAAGTTTAATTTTATTATTGTATAAAACTCACAGTGTTGGTTGTTTTGTTTCTTCGTCCAGTTCGCAACAGGTTTTTGAATCACAGCACGTCATACTACCTGGGCAGAACTTCTCATTTCCACAATATATTATATCTGCAATGGTAATTAGAGGGCAAGTGAAAGAACCAATTGAACATACTTAAAAAAATGAAAACAAATTAAAATATCCATACTCACCTGGTCTGGATTTAAGGTATTCGTTTTTGGCTAAATGGTTAAAAATTGTAGGAAAAGTATTGGCGGAGGGATACATCAATATGGAGATAACACATAATAACACTACAGCCACCATATTTATTCCTTAGTGATATTTTAAAATTATAAACCGAGCTATTAGTGTAAGGGATTTAAATATAAATCTTGTCAATTAGAAAAATTGTGATAAGATAATTTCTTTTATCGTGATTTCTTAAAATGTATTTTTTTTTAAATATTTATTTATTGCTATTTACAACTGTACATTATAATACATTTAGTAAATCTTATCTAAGTTTAATTGGAGTGTTACAGGCGTGTAGAGAAACTACCCATTGGTAGCACTCTAATGACATTTTACATTAGCTGGTATCGTGGCCATCTTCTTTGTAGGTGCCTCGGAGGATTGTCAGGAATGGAAGAGGATGTAAGATTAGAAACTAGGGGGTTTGAGTGGTTAGAGAGTTTATAATGGAGGGAGTGATATCTGGTTCGGGCTAGATCGGTTTCATAGGGAACATTAAGGTCTATAAATGTATGATTTTATTTGTGACAAAGTAAGGAGCATTGAGGATTTTACGAAGGATTGGATACTAGAGGAATTCGAAGGTTTAGTGGAGCCCCAAAGCTCAACTCCATATGTCCAGATTGGCCTTATTACAGTCATGTAGATCAGTCTTTTGTAATGTGTTGGAAGTTTAGACCGTTTGTCTAGTAAGTGCTGTAATAGTCGAAATCGACGTGCAGTTTCCTGTCTTTTCAGTTTAGTGTGAGGATTCCAGGTTAACCGCCAATTGTCCAAATGCAGTCCAAGGTAGTGGATCTGTTCGTCAGGGGTAAGAGTAACATCATTAAATGAAAATAGGTAGGCAGTCAGTATGTAAAATGTATGTTAATCATCAAGTTTGAACATTGTTCTTAAAGGATCACTTAATTATCATTTTAATCAGATATAGCAGAAAATTAGCAACAGATGGAAATAATAGGTAAAATCACCAATGATATGACCCTTATTCATAAATAAATATCCTATCCATGATAATGTTAGCTAATACTTTCATCTATAGCATGATGATAGAAACAATACGGAATTCCAAAATATCCATAATATTTCAGAAAACCTAAATATCATAGATAAACCATTGTGCTTTATTCTTTAACCATCCGCTTAAGTAGTGGATCAGATGAGTAGATAGAAAACAGTGATATCAAATTGTTATTTAGAATTACATGGATACCATTAATATGCTTATAATATGGTACTGTATGATTCATGAACTTTAACATTAATGTTTCCATATAACTTCATCAAATTATATTGTGATTTATATAATATGCAGTAATACTAAATAAAAAAATGAAACCACTAATTTTTTTTTCTGTCGCCTATTTATGATTAGTCATGCAAATTATAATTTTTGCTCTTTAGCTCAACATACATAAAATAAATAGTAAACAACGGTGACCAAGCTATACGGCTTCCAGGAGAACCACTGAATTTATTTTGTCATTCCTAGACTTGGCCATTTAAATGGGAAGATCGAAGAAGGATAGTAAATTGATCGTTATATGATTAAATAAACATATTGATAAACATATATGTGAATACAGGTATTTATTCCTTTGGTGTTTGTATTATTAACAGAATCCATTTCTGTTAACACTCTTAATGTTTGCATATGAAAAAAAAAAAATGAAAGAGGAAAAAGTGTAACTTAGTTTATGATTTTAAACATTGCTAACCACTTATTCCTGTCGAACAGATCCGTTACTTAGGACTACATCTCGACAAACGACTGACATGGAATCCTCATACAAGACTAAAAAGACAAGAAACT
>NW_027111958.1:2274-18428 GCF_000696795.3 Halyomorpha halys | reverse complement strand
AACAGATTCGATACTTAGGACTCCATCTTGACAAGAAAAAAAAAACATTGCTAAAAGTGAGGAAGCAATAAAGAAAAAAAACAAGGAGCTGATTCAATTCTTTATTTACTTTTACATTCATAGAAAATTGATCGTCAAACGACATTATAAACCAATTGGTAAACACAGGTGTAATTACAGATATTTATTATTTATTTATATGTGTGTGTGCCGCTGCTTAGTAGATTCATTTCTGTCATAACATCTGAACTTAATCGTTATAGATTTCTGAATTTGTATTATTATATATCTTTTGTCCTTTATATTCACATTGATATGGAGTCACAACCCTAAGAAAATATAAATAATATTGAAATTAAAGTAAAAACAAATTACTGTATCTGAATCAGAATCTGACATATATTAGGGGTATTCATGATGTTGTGTTAAATGTTATATGTTTTACCATGTTAAATGTTATAACTATAGGATTGTGAGCAGCCCTATTTGAAGTCATGTTAAACGTTAAATGCATAAGAGTCCCTAGCGGATTTTCTCAGCAACTTGTTGTATAAGCCTTTATGTTTATAACCTTCCTTCCTTGTTATTGTTTACTTCAGTTTAGATTTAAGTAATTAATTAAAACATGCCTAGAGTGAGTGAAAAGTGGAATTTGTGTGAAAGTTTAGCTTATGAGTGTCTTATTGATCTTCAAACTTGTGAGGAAGAGAATGAAGATGAGCTAATTGACAACTAATATGGCGGCGATCTCAACTGGTCTATTGTGTGACGTCATTCTCGATTTAACTGACCAAGTAACAGACTCTCAGCCATGTTAAATGTTATTTCGTTTTACCACGGCAAAAGAAGGCAATTTTTTTCGATTTAACATGAGTTTTTCCATTTAACACGCTTTAACATAGATCATGAATACCCCTATTGTGTATAATATTTCGACCTCAAGTTCTAAGAAAATTATGCCCCCTTAAATACTTTTATTTATTAGCAATTTTATTTACTATAATGGAAATAACTAAAAAATAAAGAAGGTAGACAGGGCCATGACACTACAGCAGTACTATGAGCTCAACGTATTTAAAAACAGTTACAGAATATCACTAAATAATTTGAGCCATCAAACATGAAATGCATAACAATATAAAACGGTAAGGTTTGACAAATAACTTTATTTGTGGTTATACCTTACTTAGGTAATTATTGGAATGCTAGGAAAGCTGGAAATATCCTCACTTTTATGTCTTTGCCCTGGCCTTTTAAAGAAGACAGGTCCATGACGCAATTAAACTATTTAAATAACAATTACAAACGATTTGAGAATTCAAACTCGAAAACATGCAAATATTAACAATATCGAATGTACAGGCTTAAAGAATTACTTTTCTTCCAACTTTACCACATTTAGCTAAATATTGGAGTGCTAGGAAAGCTGAAAATTATCTTGAAACGCCATTTCCGATAAACCGTGACTTCGAATTCATAGAAGAAATGGATGTGATGACGAAGATGAAGACAGTTCCATGACAAAATGAAGTTTTTCCTAAAATATTCTGTTTAGCTGTATCATTTTCCCAAAAGTTATTGTAACAAAAACAGCTGTGTGAATTGTAAAATTTTTTAATTATTTCTCACCAAGAGCTTTTCTTGAATTCTTCAAGTTCCTATGTGAATCGTGTAACCCATTGGAGACAGCACATATTATTGGAGACCATCCTCAGAATTCAATAATTTATTTGGTTTCTATTGACTACTTTTGATTAAAAAAAACATGTTTGCATCAGTCGCTATGTAACTCCCATTGTATAAATAAGATGATTGCACGCCGTGTGTGCGAGATTAAATACTTTTTTTTTAAATTTATTTATTGATATTTATTTTTATTTATTTATTTATTTATTTATTTATTTAGGTGTTTCGACCTCTAGGGCCATTTACACTGAGTTTACAAAGTTAGTAGATAACAATTGACATATTAACAAAGTGAGAAAGTTACAAATTAACAATTACAATTACATGTTACAATATATTACAATTACATATTTACAATTAAAATTACATATTTACAATTATGATTTACATTTTAAAAAGTTTCAAATAGATTTGAGGTAGTTAGTAAATTGCTATAATGAATTTTGCATCCGTATATTTACATTCCATATATTTGCATATTTACAACTGTACATAAATACATCAAGTAATTTTGAGGAAATCATAATGGTATGGTACAAGCATGTAGAGAAACTACCCAATGGTAGCACTCTAAAAACATTTTGACAATATAAGGTCTCGAGGCCATCTTCTTTTAGGCGCCTCGCAGGATATAATACATTCAGTAAATTTGATCTTAGTTAAAATGGAGTGTTACAGGCGTGTAGAGAAACTGCAAGAGGATACAAGGTTAAAAACTAGGGGGTTTGAGTAGTTAGGGAGTTTGTAATGGAAGGATTGATGTCTGGTTCGGGCTAGATCGGTTACAAATGGAACATTAAGGTCTTTGTGGGTCATTTTATTTGTGACAAAGTAGGAAGCTTTTAAATAAAATAAAAACACATTATATAAATTTAACAACATTTATTCCAAAAATAGTCGGGTAACATCAAATTCTTATTTTATGTTCAGCAATAAAGAAAAAAATATAATTATATATAAAATGAACTAAATAAAAAAAAAAGAATATAAACTTATATAAACATAAAATTTTAAGAAGCAGTAAAACATAATGAATTTTTCGTAGAAGGGTGACCCTTACTTTTGTTGTCCAGAATGATAACCCTTAAACAATCACCCGAACATAATCCAACAAAAAGCGAACATAAAATTTTATTTTTCACACTTAGGATAAATTTTGTTTTAAACCAGTCTTGTTCTAACAACCCCTTCTTCCATGCTGTCTGATGATTGCAATTTAAGGACAATTGTGCTCACACGGTATGCAGTCGGTCTTTTTGGCCCAGGTATGCATATTACACACTAGGTGCAATTAGTCTCGAATGGGTTAACTTGGAACAGAGATCCCATATTGTACAAATGTTGAAGAAAGGATTGGTTTGATTACCAATTGCAGCAAACAGGAGCCGAATTCATTTTGTTTGGTTATTTACATTACACTCCACGGTTCTAACCACCGAACGATCTAGATACAGTAAATTAGTTTCGAAGCCGTACTCGGCTGCTTAACGCAAAAACTAACTCCCTACTTCCTACTCCCTACTCCCTACTCCCTACTCCCTACCTGCATCTGACTGTATTTCTTTTAACCCGGGAGAGGTGTTGCCTTGAGCGTTTTGCTCACATTGGGAAATAAACTCCTATATTTTATCTCACTAACGCCTGTTGAACAGATTCGATACTTAGGACTCCATCTTGACAAGAGACTTACTTGGAATCCACACACAAGACCGAAACGACAAGAAACTGCTCGTAGATTCCGATTGCTACAACACTTACTTGACAAACGCTCTAAACTTCCCATTCATTACAAAAAATATGCTATTGAGCTCTGGGGCTCCACCAAACCATCAAATTCTTCCCCCATCCAATTGTTACAATCAAAAATCCAACGTGAAATCCTTGATGCTCCTTATTACGTCACAACTCATTCACAAAGACCTTAACATCCCATTCGTTGCAGATTTGACCCAAAACAGAAATGCGTCTTTTCATTCCAAACTCCTTAACCATCCTAACCCATCCTAACCCATTAATTCTTAATCTTTCATCCTTAACAATCCCTGATAATCCTTCGAGGCGTCTGAAAAGAAGATGGCCACGGGACCTTCCAATTTAAATTAATATTTGAAGTACCACCAATAGGTGGTTACTTCCCAAGATTTTCTTCATTGTATATGAAACATACAACATATTTACCTATTGTATTATTTTGTACAGTTGTTAATTACATTAAATAAATAATTTTAAAAAAAATGTTATCTGTGTTGTTTATACTTTGGTCTACCTTTAACCCTTTGATGTTGTTATTGCAGCTAGTTAATGTTACTTCCTCTTTTACCTTCCCACCTATACTCAATTCAGTTTTGCTCTCGTCTCCTCGCAACGGTAAGACTGACCATTTCTCTCACCAGTACATTCCTAACGTGACATCGGTTTTTATCTCATTTTGCTCACCTGAATCCAAGAAAATCTTTATGGTTATTTTACGGAATCTGGATTCTTCAGGCATAGAAGAGTTACAATTTACAATTTCAATTTCTAATGGCATTAAAGATAACCATAAAGATTTTTGTCATGATCACATCCAATAATATTTTTAAAAAAATAGTACAACCCGTTTACCATGAGATAAATTTCCTTATACTATCTTTTCACAGTAAGTGAGAACGAACCCTTATCGATCCTCCTCAACATTCTCTTTCCTGACGTTTTGTGGATATCCTCTACACAGTTATTCACTTTTTATGTCTTAACCATCTCAACTGGTGTCTTCTGAAGAACGATCACATTTATCTGAACGTTTATGCAAGTTCAGAATTCATCCTGTTCTTCCAGTTATCTTTCTCACAGATTGATTCACATATTATTTTGAATACGTTTCTCTTCAAAATCTTTTCGCTTTCTAAGGTAAATACACAAGTTTCACAGCTATGTGACACCATTGGTCAGATGTCTAGTATAAATTATGACCTTAACTAACTTAACTCAGAAGTCTGACCAACAGGTAATATTATTTATTTTTTTTTTAATAATTTATTTATTGATATTTACAACTGTATACACATATATACAACAAGTAAATTTGCTATAGGTGACATAGTAACATGATAAAAACATGTGGAGAATCTACCCACTGATAGAACTCCAATAACATTTCTAGAGAAGCAGATCTCGAGGCCATCTTCTTTTCAGATGCTTAGGAGGATTATTAGGTAATGAAGGAGAAGCCAGGTTAGAAACAAGTGGATTTGGTTGGTTGACAAGTTTATTATGGAAGGAACGGTATCTGGTTCTGGCCAAATCGGCAACATATGGAATATTGAGGTCCTGATGGATGACTTGATTTGTGAGAAAGTAAGGAGCATTAAGGATTTTACGAAGGATTTTGGACTGTAAGGATTGGATTCTGGAGGAATTTGATGGTTTAGTGGAGCCCCAAAGCTCAACTCCGTATGTCCAGATTGGCCTTATAATAGTCATCAGTCTTTTGTAATGGATTGGCAATTTAGACCGTTTGTCTAGTAAATGTTGCAATAGTCTGAATCTACGAACAGTTTCTTGTCTTTTTAGTTTAGTGTGAGGATTCCATGTCAGTCGTTTGTCGAGATGTAGTCTTAAGTAACGGATCTGTTCAACAGGAATGAGTGGGGTATTATTAAAAGATACTGTTGGGCAAGATGAAGGTTTAGGACGAAGGGTAAATGTGATTTGGTGGGATTTATTGGAATTTATTTTAATCCTTCAGTTTTGGCACCATTCTTCAAGAGTGGTGATGTGGGATTGGAGGGTTTGGGATACAATGTAAGGATCATTGTTCACTGATAATAGACATATGTCATCGGCATACGTAGTGAGGATTGTGTTAGGATGGGTTGGAATGTCAGCTGTGAAAACTGTATAAAGAATAGGACCAAGGATACTACCCTGAGGTACACCAGAAGACTGACGGAATAGGGATGAATAAGCGCCGTTGTAATTTCTTCAACCAAATCTTCAATCTCAGTATCATTTTGGAATATAATCTGAATATAGAGTGACGACAAATCATCAGGTTATAGATTTTAAATCCTCCTAAATAGCAAGATGTATAAAATTTATAGTTCTATTTAAGAATTTGGGATCGCACCTAAGATTATAGGCTATTAAAGCTAGTAACGATGACGTAGGATGGTGTCAAATGTGAGTTTTCCTCAAACAAAGCATTGGCCTGCTACTTAATTTAGCAAATATTTTCAAAGAAGCAGTAAAGATACTCCCACGGTTGAACTAAATATTGTTGCTAAGTTTTGTTGTGCACTTGAAAAAAGTCAGTTATTTAATCCCAATTTTTTTATTATATTAATGAAAACTATGTATAATCACAAATCATGAGTCTGCTAAGCATAAGCATAGAAAACAAATTTTCATCGGGAGCTCTATAAAGTAAAATAAATCTGCTAAAATATGAACTCTAATAGAGCTCTGTTCATTCAATTTTTTCGTATAATCATTCAAGTTTGCGATATACAGTTTTTTAAAATAAGCAACATTTCAGAAAGAAAAACAGAATTTATTTTTGGAAAACTTTTTTTCAGGAGACATTAGTCAATTGGGACTCAAATCAAAGCTAGTTTAATATGCTATAAAGTAGTTTAAGACGTTTATCCGCGGGAGTTTTATTCGATATAGAGTAGGCTTTTGATCGATTCTGGCACCCGGGACTGCTTTACAAACTCCGTAAACTCCTACCTCATACACAGTTTCTCATCATCCGTTCCCTACTTACTAATAGATTATTCCAAGTAAACCAAAATGGTTACTTTTCAACCCTCTATTTTCAATCCGCTGGTGTTCCTCTAGGTAGTATCCTTTGTCCCGTCAGCTAACACTCCAACAACTCCTAACACTATCCTCACCACGTATGCTGATGACACATGAGTGCTCATAGTTAATAATAAACCATTGATTTCACCCCAAACTTTCAAGTCCCATATCACAACCCTCGAAGAATGGTGTCGAAATTGGAGGATAAAAATAAATCCCAACAAATCCCATCAAATCACCTTTACAATTCGTCGTTAACCTGGCGACTGCCCTACAGTATACTTTATTAATGTGGCTCTTACCCCTGTAGAACAGATTCGTTATCATGGACTGCATCTTGACAAACGACAAACCTGGAATCCTCTCACATGACTAAAAAGACTGGAAACTGGACGCAGATCCCGACTATTGCAACATTTACTAGACAAACGGTCTAAATTGCCAATCCATTACAAAAGACTGATCTACATGACTATTATAAGGCCAATATGGATATACGGAGTTGAGCTTTGGGGCTCCACTAAACCATCAAATTACTAATAAAACCATCCAGAAAGACCTAAATGTTCCTTATGAAACCGATCTCGCCCGAACCCGATATCATTCCTTCTATTGTGAACTCCCTAACCACCCAAATCCTCTAGTTTCTAACCTTGCTTCCTCTTCCATTTCTGGCAATCCTGGGAGGCGCCTGGAAAGAAGATGGTATCGTGACCTTATATTGTAAAATGTTGAGTTCTACTACAGGGTAGTTTCTCTACATGCTGTATCATATCATTATGATCTTACTTCAAATTTGCTTGATGTATTTTTTATACAGTTGTAAATGTCAATAAATAAAAGACGTTTACCTTTGTTGGAGGTTTCATGATATTTGCTAAAAATAAATATAAAAACACCCTGAATATTTAGCACAAAGTCCCACTATAATCAGATGAACATTTTTGTAGTCTACATTTGTTTTTCCATAAAATTGTGTGTTTTTATAA
This sequence comes from Halyomorpha halys, assembly GCF_000696795.3. NCBI lineage: Eukaryota > Metazoa > Arthropoda > Insecta > Hemiptera > Pentatomidae > Halyomorpha > Halyomorpha halys. The sequence goes on along the minus strand of NW_027111958.1, from coordinate 10,968 downwards.
GTTTTCGGTCGAATAAGAAGGTAACTGCTATCTTTGCCTTTGGGAAGGGGAGAGCTGGATTGAGGTGTTCCAGTTCAGACTGGGACCCCCACTTTCACCCCACTGCATTATATTGATTATTTCAACCTTCAAGTACATCGAATTAACTTAACACAAAAGTTTTATTCTATAATAATATAAAACTTACACAATTTTTTTTTTGGTTTCCTGGTTTAGGAGGCAACAGCACTCATAATAACAGCAATCCATAATATCTGGGCAACACAATCCAGATCCGCAATATATCATATCTAGAATGTTAATTAGGTTTGTGAATTAAAGAACCAAATGAACTATTAAAAATAAAAATTAAAATATGTGTACTTACGTTCAGGGATTTTTAAAACTTTTTTGGAAAAGGCCGATTTGTGGAAAACTGAAGGAAGACAATTGGCGGATGGATAGATAAATATGGATACAGCACATAACAACACAACAGCCTCGATCATTATTTCTTAACGATATTCTAAAATTATAAACCTGACAATCATTGGAAGGGATTTAGATAAATCCTGATGGCTATGATAGACAAATGCGATTAGATAACTTTTTTTATTATTAGGATGTGTTTTAAATTATTTTAATCCTCCAGTTTGGACATCGTTCTTCAAGGGATACTTATTTTAATCAAAGATGGGAAAAAATTAGATACAGATGAAACTAATAGCTACAATCGCCATGTATACGACCCTTATTTATGAAAAAATTAATATCGTATCCATGGAAACGTTTAGCAATTAGTTTCATCCACATCTAATTTTTCACAAATCTAATTTTACTTAATTTCTATATACTACACTGTTTTCCAGTGTAATCTTTTTTGTATTTTAATATTTATCAGAAATTCATTTCTAAAACTTTGGTCGAGTTTTATTGTTTAGAAGTACCTACCTTTACTTTAGAGGTAATAAAATAGTTGAAATATTTAAATAAATACGTTTATTTTTATTTAAAGGTTGATAGATGACCTACTACATTTGATGAAATGGATTATAGGAAGATAGTCTGGGTATCAGTTAAGTCACACCTTTCATATTTTGTTCCTACCTTTGGTGAAGATCTTTATTATCATTTTTCATCTATTATCTCTTTTCATTCCTTTGTTTATTTGTTCAACAAACTCCATTATTTTTTACTGGGTCATTTTATGACTTAAATTTTCAAATGTATCTGGATCAAATTTACTTTGACCACTAACGCCTGTTGAGCAGATTCGATACTTCACTCCGTGACTCCGTGACTCCATCTTGACTAGAGACTTACTTAGAATCCACACACAAGACTGAAACGACAAGAAACTGCTCGTAGATTCCGATTGCTACAACACTTACTTGACAAACGCTCTAAATTTCCCATTCACTACAAAAAATTAGTACACACTACAATAATCAGACCAATTTGGACATATGGAATTGAGCTCTGGGGCTCCACCATTCTTCCCGCATCCAATCGTTACAATCCAAAATCCTACGTAAAATCCTTGATGCTCCTTATTACGTCACAAATAAACTCATTCACAAAGACCTTAACCTCCCATTCGTTACAGAATTGGCCCAAAACAGATATGCGTCTTTTCATTCCAAACTCCTTAACCATCCTAACCCATTAATTCTTAATCTTTCATCCTTAACAATCCCTGATAATTCTCCAAGGCGTGGCCAAGAGAGCTTCTAGTTTAAATAAATGTTTGAAGTACCACCAATGGGTGGTTCCTTCCCAAGATTTTCAAGTGTATATGAAACATACTACATATTTACCTATTGTATTATTTTGTACAGTTGTAAATTACAATAAATAAGCAATAAAAAAAAAAATTATTTTAATCTTGCTGTATTTGTTACTACTTCTATTAAGTATTATTTTACTATTTATTACTCTAGTTGTACATTAACAATTTATCAATATTTATATTATTTTAATTGCATTCATCTTTAAGTAACTTTTTTAACTCATTGTATATTCTATTGCCCTTTCTATTTTTCAACGTTCGTGTCCTATTCTCATTTAGCCCTGATGAAGCCTAGCAAATTGGGGCGAAAGGTTTGTTTCTCATAAATATTTTCTTTACTATTTTGTACGAGTCTCATGTGTCATGGCCGCAAGTGCAGTTCGTCATTCACCTCGCTCTGTGATTGTTAGTGCGTCACATTGAATATAGCTCGAATCCTTCTCTCAACGTTAATAAACAGTTGAACACCTTTATATTCTCCTTCAGTAGAATTGTCAGCCTATTTATTAAAAATTAGCAAATTACAATTGACATTCTTTGATCGAACAAGTTCCCGTTAATTCACCCTATAATACAAGAGCCCAAGAGGAGAAAAAAGGCAGTTATCTCACTACAATTTTTGATTACTTTAATGAAAGCTATGTATAATTACTAGTCAAAATTGATAGGTCTGGCAAGTATAGATAGGGGGAATAAAAAATGGCGGCTGTTTCAAAGCGATAAAAAAAACTAATTTTTCATTTGGAGCTCTATATCTTAGAAAGTAGGAACAACATAAGAAAACTTAAGAGAACGTTATTTAAAGAAGAGTAAATTTGCTAAAATATGAGCCCCAATAGACTTATTTATTTTAAATAGTTTTCGAGTTATAGCTTTTTAAAAAGCAACATTTCATAAAAATACGTACTGAAATATCAGTAGTAAGTGAATTCATTTTGAAAAATTTATATCTCAAAAATCATTTGTCATACATATGTCTATTAGCATTCCAATTAAAGCTAGTTTAATGAGCTATAAAGTAGTTTATGATGTTTATCTTCGTAGGAGTAGTAGTTTACATGAGATTCGCTCAAATAAATTGATTTATAGTTTTTCGGACAAATTTACATTTGCCAAATTTATATTCATATGTGAATATCATGAAAACTGCTAACCCTACGAAGATAAGTGTCATAAACTACTTTATAGTAAGTTAAATTTTCTATATTTTGAGTGTTGGCAGAAATTTGTGCGTCTTATGGATCTAGATGTATACTTTTTCAAAAATCCAACATTTTATACGAACTACTAGAAATTAACATTTTGTGAGTTTATTTTGTCAAATATGAAAAAACTACTACTCCTACAAAGATAGACATAATTAACTATTTTATAGTAAATTTAACTAGATTTAATTTGAGCGCTGGCAGACATCTGTATGTCCAGTGGTTTCTGAAATGACGTTTTCATGAATCAAACTTATTGTCCGAAGAACTATAAATCACTTTATTTTAGCAAATATCATGAAAACTACTATTCCTACTAAGGTAATGGTCATAAACTTTTCTATATTCCATTACACTAGCTTTAATTTGAGTGCTAATAGACATCTGTACGTCACATAGTTCCTGAGATATAGATTTCTCAAAATAAATTAACTAACTAGTAATCTTTCAATAGAATGTTAAGAAATTTTGCTTTTTAAAAAGCTATATCTCGAGAACCATTTAACGTAAATAGCTCTTTTAGGGCTGATATTTCAGCAAATTTACTCTTCTTTAAATAACATTCTTTTTCATTTTCTAGTGTTGTTGGTAACGATATAGAGCTCAGAAATTTTTTATTTAATATGTTTATATAATTTTGTAAATATTCTATTTTCTTAGAATATATTTTTTTATACTTTTGTATAGTGTACGAATATGTATTCTTAAATTTTTTTTTAATTATATGATCCTAATTCATAAAATGGATTCGGACATGAATATGTCGTGTGAATACTCTGGAGAAGATGAAGTAACCCCGTTTCGCTTAAACGGATTCGCAATATTTAAAGAGGTGTACTCTTCAAAAACGCCATAGAAACACTGCACTCAGTTCCATGGAAAATTCACCAAATAAACATAAATAAAGCGGCTAAGTCAAAAAAGTCAGTCGAACCAACTAAAATTCGGAGTAAAACCACTACAGTCATGAAATCAGAATTGACAACACCTATTCCCTCTACCAGAAATAATTCTACTGCCGTAAAAAATTCAACCAACAATATTTCAGAGTCTCAATGATTTTCAGATCCTGAGCCACCTCCCATTTTCGTCGCAAAAATAGAAAATTTCAAATCGTTCGGTCAAGATATTGCTGACTTGATCGGACAGCAAAATTTTCGATGCTTCAAAGATATAAAGATAAATACCACCAACAATGATCATCACAAAAAAACTCGTCAATCATTTGATCGATAAAAATTATGACTTTCATTGTTATCAACTACCCCACCGACGCTATCAAAACAGGACTGAAAGATATCGGTCACAATGTGAGGAATACATCGGGTGTTTTAACCTCACTGAATGATAATCATTACCACTATTTTTGTCGATTTAGAGCCAGCCCGAAATAATTTTGAAGTATTTAAGGTAACAAGGTTGGTGTATTCAACACTAAAATTCGAAGAGCCAAAATAAAAACCGATTATTGTGCAGTGCACTAGGTGTCAAAACGTAGGGCATATAAAGTCCTATTGCCATCACCAGGCAAGTTGTGTCAAATGTGCTGGCCCTCACGCCACTAATACTTGCGAGAAACCACGGGGAGAACCGGCAAAAGGTGTGCTATGTAAAAAACCCAGAAAGCTACAGAGGCTATGAGGTTTACAAAGATATACACAAATAGAAATCTCATTTAATGACATCAGAAGCCCTAGATAAAACTAGCACCCTACTTCTTTGAGCCAAAAATTTGGATATTTTCCCAACCTCAAAGAAAACATCAGCTCAGTAAATTGAATCGCAGGCTTCTACCTCAAAAATCTGGGATTAATCTAGTCAAGACTCAAACCGGACATACTCCGAGATCACCAACAAGAATCAACATTCTGGACATGGGACGCCTAAGACTTCTCAGCCCAAGCCTCTGACCTCTCATTCAAAGTCTAAAGGGTAAACTCACCACCACGTTTACTTCCAGTTCCATCTCGTCCAATTGTTCCGATAAACTCCTCTTCCCAACTACTACTAAAACCGAAAATTTTTCATACCCCACCTCTGCATATATCGCGAAGAGCCCAGCCCCCACTCAGGCCTCCTAGTCAAATAAACTATCCATCACAAGTTCCTGATCCATATCCTCAATACCAAAATCCAAGGGATGAAAGGATAGAGGTTATATCCTTTCATCCTTCCTGAAAGATCTTCAAAAGACCATCAAACCGCTGATCAACCTTCTCACACGAATCCTATCCGAAATCCCATTTAACCTCCCACGATGAGTACAAGGCCCTCAGCTGTCTTGATATGGAATACCAATGGACTACAAAACCACCGTGACGAACTTGAATTATTTCTACATGATAAAAACATTGACATTGCCCTACTGACTGAAACTCATTTCACTCAACGGACACACTTTTACATTTGTGACTACATCACTTATAGATCAGACCACCCAGGCAACACTTTCCATGCCTGTTCCTGCATCCTTATCCACAAATCCTAATCCCATTCCATTATTCCTTCCAATCCAATCAACCTCGGTAATCATTTTGACTCGCCCTTTCCATGTTACACTTTCAGCTGTATACTTTCCTCCTGGTAATAACCTTTCTTATAAACTTCTTGATTCCTTATTTCGAACCTTCGGACTACAATGCTAAAGCAACAATGTACCAACGATTGGGGTGCCGAACAACAACTCTCGTGGTAACATCCCATCCCAAGTTTCCACCTCGAACACTTATGCTATCCTCTCGCCCAAAAATCTTACTTATTGGCCAACATCCTTAAAAAAACGACCGGATATTCTTGACATATTTACCACTTTCCAGATTTCATCCTCCCAAGCCGTTGTTGAATCCTTGGATGACCTTTCATCAGATCATAGTCCAGTTTTGCTTTTTTTTACATTCAATCTTTGTATTGTATCTAAGTACAGAAAGAGTTGACTGACAAACTTAAATGTGACCTGGAAACCAAACTGGACTTAAGCATTCGACTGAGGAATACATTGACGAAGCTATTGAAAAACTCACATCATCAAAAAGAACAAGTATAAATGACAATTCATCGACTAATAGAGTCAATAACAATAAACAAAATAACCTGCCACAGCATTTTCGTATCTTATTAAGGGAATAACGTAGAAGAAGATCGAAGTAGCATAGGACCAGATTCTTTTATTTTTTCCTTTTTCATTGTCTGTATATATATATTTCTTCTTATTATTAAACTTTTGTACATATAGTTCTGTTGTTCTTTCTCTGCTTTCAACTTGTTAATTTACTTACGTTTTTTTTTTTTTTTGGTGTTGTTCACGGAATATTACGATAATTCAACAGGTGAGTAGGTAACACCCCTAGGTTTTCTGTTATCAACATGTAAAGGTATTCGTCAGTTGTCATAATTCAACAATTGTTAATATAGGGGTATATTTTAGGTATATTGTGGGCATAATGCTTCGAGGTTTTCGTTATTTCCAAAGATGTTCCGGTAACCTACGGCAACGGAAAGGTTGAATCGGAAGACTGCCATGTATATTATTATTGTCATGTAGACCAGTAGCGTTCATGTGGTCAGCACCAAAGCTTGCCTCCTCCAACCCTCATGGTGGCAAGAGAAGCAACCAGATGAGTGTGAGATAGCCATCTTGTCTCAACCAGAGATGCGTCCATTCTTCATTTTTATTCACTAATCATCAATATCCACATGAGTGAGTAGAGTTACTTCAGTGGTTCCCAGCAGGAGGGAGGAGAGGCTTGGAGATGCGGGGGGAAGGAGGAAGAAAGAAGTAAGTCCATCTAGCAATTGTTTACATCCACATCATCATCAACCACCTCAATGTTAGATCCACGATTTCCATAGCCCAGTCATACAAAATTCTACTAATAAACATAAATGTTTTCTTTCGGCCACCCACTACACCATTTGTAACTTAAACAATAGAATTTTATTTCATTTAATCATATCTGGTTTTTTCAATTATACAGTCCACTCCAACCCAACCAGCCAACCAAAAGTGAAGTGTGTCCGGCAATTCAGTTGATGGTATGCTTCATACAAAGGAAAAAAATATCGTGGTGCCTAAGGAGTAATTTATTCTTTATTGTTTTGTTTTTTTCCTTTTTACGATAATATTTAATTTTTTTTTCCTTTAACTCACCACCTTCTCTACTGAGCGTGGGCAACTATAAACGATAAGCATATAACTAAGGATAAGTCAAAATTTGCGGTTATATAGTCTGGCGCCCAACGTGGGGAACTAATGATGAATGTACACAGAATAAAATCTCATGCAGTACGTTTCCGATTCAGTCCTGCATAGTAATTTTTTCATTTTCATAATAATGTTAAATGACGAAGCGCTGATACTGGCTGTTATGAGAAACAAAGGAATCGGAAAATATGTTTATAAAGGAAATTATTCATATCAGGCTTTCGGAATTTTAGATTAAAATTAAGGGAACCAATTACAATAATAATAATAAAAAGAAAAAAATCAAGGCTATCAATACCTGTGCTATACCTGCTAAGTTATAGCTTCGGCATAATGCAATGGTCGAACACCAACCTATAGGAGATGGATCGCCTCGTACGAACAACTCTCACACAAGAACGGACCCACAACCCAATATCCTCTAGATCTCGCTTATACTTACCTAGAAAAGAAGGAGGACGTGGTTTGATAAATATTGAAGAAGCTTGCCGAAAATAGGAAGAGGTCCTACGCCAATATTTTCTTGCAAAAACAACAGGGGTTTATCTCCCCATCACAAGGATGGACTCTGATTTAACTGCACTTAATCTGAACAAAGGTATTGAATGAACAATCGTATAACAAAATGAATGACTGGCAGAATGGAAAAGCAAGTCTCTGCATGGGAGATTCTATAACCAACTGAACGAAGCCTCCTGAACAAAGAGAGATCAGTTGAATGATTAAAAGTTGGAAGGCTATTCTCCGAGACAGAGGGATTTGTGGTTGCTATTCAAGACCAGGTTATTGCCACGAGATCATATCATAAGACGCAACAGCACCGGGTAAGTGTCGATTAAGCTCGGTGGCGCTGGAATCAATCCAACATATCACGGGTGGGTGTGGAGTGCTGGCAGGTACTGAATATTTACAGAGGCACAATAATGTGGCCAAAACTTGCATCAGGCTCTGGTAGTGAAGTAATTGATCATAAGTTCCCGTACTACAAGTACCACCCAAATATACTCCTCCAAAAAGGTCCTCTCAAGCTCTCAATAATTACGGACCATACAGTACGCCATAATAAACCAGATCCTCGTTATTGATCTAAGAAAAAAAGAAAGTGGAACTTATTCATGTCGGAATCCAAAACAATAATAATATAAGCTCTACTGTGCCATAAATATCAGAAATTGGCGATTGAATTTAAGGAACTGTATCACTTAGAGGGAGTTACCACTACTCCAATCATTATATCCACCAATGGTCTCGTACCAAAATCCACAGTGGCAGTCGTGAATGGTTTGGGAGTGTCTATTAATGTACTAAGAGAGGTTTTCTTAGACACAGCACGCATAGTGCGAAAGGTTTTTAATTTTTTGTTAAAGGAAATTAATTAATTAAAAAAATATATGAAGGTGGTTGGACTTCTAGGTCCATCACTTCAGACACTCAACCCGCAAAAAGGTAAAAAAAAACCGACCATAATTATAATGGTTATTAATATTAATCTCTATTATAATAATAAATAATTAATTATT
>NW_027111958.1:0-1694 GCF_000696795.3 Halyomorpha halys | reverse complement strand
TTTGTATAATTCTAAATTTGTTTGTATACTATTCCTTTTCAATTGTATGTTACTCTAAATGTTGTTGTTATCTCTTTTGTTCTATAGCGCTGATGAAGACCTGAAACTCACGTCGAAACGTCGGCATAAAATAAATAAATATGGTTTTGTTTATTTATATTGTTCTTTGCTGACCGCACCCCCCGACAAACTTCTCGAAGCATAATAACAAATTATTCAATAATAATAGTAGAAGCGCTTATACTTACTGCCATATCTTTTCGAACAGAGAAAACAACTAATTGATCTGAAACAGAAACTACTCCCCAGTATTAAAAAAAAAACAATCCATTTCATTTTTGTAAGATCAAAACGCATAGCAGCCCACCAGACAATTGTCATTTGAAGGGTTTCTGTTTACACTCCCACCCAACAGCTCTGATCATGACCTACAAGGTAGGCCGAAACGTCAGCAAAAAATAAATAAATAGTTATTCCTATATTTTCCTCCTTCTCGACCGCATTTCTCACCATCTCCTTCTAACTATAAGAACTAATAAATATCTACTTATTCATTTCTCCTATTTATAAAAAGGGTACCACAAGGAGTTGAATCATTGGTTAAGAACGTGGTATGGAGGTGGTTTGATATAAATTCCTACGAATTATCTTAATCGTCGAGATAAATCATATTTGAACATGGATAATACGTATTAAGCTAGGAGGGGTTAAGATTGTCAGCTTTATAATACGTGAAGACTTACGGGTTAAGATAAAAAGGATGATGTAATGAACATAAAACAGTCATGGTTTCAATTTTATATTTTTAATACAGTATTGCATGCATATTATATAATTCAAAAGTACCTTATGTTGTGTTTATTGTTCGCCGGAGATCTTTATGGGAGAATGATCGGGGAGAGGGGGAAGGGGTTACAGTCAGAAATGAAAAACATTAAAAATGATGATGATGATGATGATACCAAAGTTATGGCTTAATTAAAAATTACTTATGTAAGACACATAAATGTGATTTTGGGATTCTGCAATTGTTGTTCTGAAGAAAGACTAAAATGTCGGCCGAAACGTTGGTACATTAGAATAATTTTCAATTATTAGTGTTTTTCACTTCTAATCACACAACGCAACTTTTCCTCCCTTTCCCTTCTCCGATCGTCTTCTGCTTGTAATTAAAATATAATTTTATATGTACTTATTGGAAGTACGGGCTTTCAGACATTAATTACTCATGTGTGAGTGCTTCTGAATGGACCCAATTCGGTCTATGTTCCTCAGATGTAAGATTCTGCATTCCTAATCAAATTAGGAATAATTAATTGTCTAGCCAAGAACAATTCCTAAAAAAAGAATAAAAAAATACATTATAATTTCGAAATTAGAGTAATAAAATAATAATTAGAAAATTGAGAGCTCTTCAGTAATAAACGGGTAAATTCATTTTGGGCCTGGGCGGGTTCCAGAAGCCGTAGTATAATTTCTGAATGCTGATATATTTATTTTTATTTTGAAATTTATTTAAGGTGAATGTTAATTTGTTAAAATATAAAGAAAAAATTATTTCACCAATTCCAATACCTGTAAAAAAATTGAATTGAGGGCAAAAGTATAATTACAAGAAGATCAATTATAGGATAAAATCCGCTGGTGTTCCTCAAGGTAGTATTCTCGGTCCCATCCTCTACACCATCTATACA
>NW_027111957.1:3108-3693 GCF_000696795.3 Halyomorpha halys | reverse complement strand
ATTTTTTTCAAAAAACTAACATTTTATAAGAACAACTAGAAACATTTTCTGTTTTTATTTTTAAACTTTAACATTTTCTGAGTTTATTTTATCAAATATCAACTATCAAAACTACTACCTCTACAAAGATAAAAGTTATAAAATATTTTATAGTAAATTTAACTATATTTAATTTGAATGTTAATAGACCTCTGTACATCCAATGGTTTTTGAAATAAAGTTTTTCATAAATCAAACCAATTGTCCGAACAACTATAAATCAATTTATTTAAGCAAATATCGCGAAAACTACTATTCCTACGAAGGTAAAGGTCATAAACTACTTTATAGTAAATTAAACTAGCTTTAATTTGATTGCTAGTAGACATCTATACATTACATAGTTCCTGAGATATAGAGTTCTCAAAATTGATTCACTAATTACTGGTATTTCAGTACCTTTTTATGAAATGTTGCTTTTTAAGAGGCTATATCTCGAGGACGCAAATGTTCTTTTAGACAAAATAATGTTCCTATAGATTTTCTAGTGTTGTTGGTAGTTTTTAAGATATAGAGCTCCGAATGAAAAATTAAGGTTTTGAAACA
>NW_027111957.1:0-658 GCF_000696795.3 Halyomorpha halys | reverse complement strand
AAAAAAACCTTGTTATTATTCTAAAAGGACTTAATCTCAGAGTAATAAACAATTTTTAATTTCATAGTGGATGACATACTGAGTCATCGCAAAATTATCTTATTATTTTTTATTTATGATATTTCTCAAACTTTGAAAATTAAGCATTTTAGAATCAAACTTTCTCTATTAAACTTTATCAAGTATGTAACAAACCTAAATCAAACTTTAAATTTATTATGGAAATGTATCAAATTTTAAGAGTTCATCAAAATACGTTACATACTCAATTGCCGATTAGGTTAACTCTAGGGAAGAATACTAGAGGGACAAGAGTTCAACACTAGCTCTATCTGTACTCATTATTGAGTAGTAGTATCCGATTAAAAATACAATAAACGTATTCATAGAATTAAGTATAATCAAAGAAAATTATAATAAATAGTAAGATGTGTTGCAAGAAATAAAGAAAATTGAAAAAAATAAAATTAATACTGGTTAGAAATAAGTCGTAAACAGAAGTTCTAATGAGTATAGAGTAGTACTCCAAACATTCATTCAAACTCATTGAGCCAGATTCGATTGCGAAAAAAAAAACCCTCACAACCTCCCCCTACCGAATCTTTATTTTAAGCTGGTTTAGACAGGAAGATGACTTGACTATTTTTAGCCAGTCTTG
>NW_027111956.1:0-1800 GCF_000696795.3 Halyomorpha halys | reverse complement strand
TATATAGTTGAATAATTGACTGATTCTCAAGATCAGAGTTGGGCAGAAATTATTCGATTGGCAAGAGACGAATAAATTTTTATTCGAATAAAAATACGACTGAACAATCCGAATACTTTTTTATTCGAATATTTAAAATACTATTTCAATCGAATAAAAAATTAGTCGAATACATATTATTTTAATAACAATTTGATTTTTTTTTTTTTTTTAAATTCACCTATTTTTTTACCCCCTTCAATTTCTAATATATGGAAGTCCCAGTTCGCATATTTAGACTAGTACAAAAATAAAATGAAATCTATTTTTAGTGCACATATCGATTTATTTAAAAAATTTTTTATTTCTAACACATAAGGGGGCCAATTTTTAGGTTTTCGGATATGCAGAATATGAAAATGTTATAGTTTTTAACATCACGTATCGATTTATTTTAACTTTCTTGATTTTTAACATGTTAGGTCCCTTTATACGTTTTGAGGAATGCAGAATATGAAAATAATATCGATTTTAGTATCGCGTATCGATTTATTTTACTAAGATAAGAAATCATAAAAGTTAAAATTTTGATATTCTGCATATCTCAAAACATAAAGAGGCCCTAACATGTTAGAAATCAAGAAAGTTAAAATTAATCGATACGCGGTCTTAAACTCGATAGCATTTTCATATTCTGCATATCTCATAACATATAAAAGGACCCTAACTTGTTAGAAATCAAGAAAATTAAAATAAATCGATATGTGATAATTAAATCGATAACATTTTCATATTCTACGTATCCCGAAACATATAAAGGGATCTTAACATGTTAGAAATTAAGAAAGTTAAAATTAATCGATATGCGATAATTAAATCGATAGCATTTTCATATTCTACATATCTCGAAACATATAAAGGGATCTTAACATGTTAAAAATCAGAAAATTTAAAATAAATCAATAATATTTTCATATTCTACATACCCGAAAACATAAAATGGACCCTTATGTGTTAGTAATCAAGAAAGTTAAAATAAATAGTCAGTTAGCATCATCATCAGTCAGTTAGCATCTTCCCGTCCCCTTTACACGCCACTATCCCTGATGAAGACCTGAAACTCAGGTCGAAATGTCGGCATAAAATAAATAAATATTGTTTTGTTTATTTATGTTGTTCTTTGCTGACCGCACCCCCCGACAAACTTCTTCAAGGGTTAAAATAAATAGGTACGCCATAATTAAATCGATAGCATTATCATATTCTACATATCCCGAAACATATAAAGGGATCTTAACATGTTAGAAATCAGAAAATTTAAAATAAATCTATAATATTTTCATATTCTACATATCCCAAAACATAAAAATGGTCCCTTATATGTTAGAAATCAGAAAAGTTAAAATAAATCGATCCGCGATAATTAAATCGATAGTATTTTTATATTCTACATACCCCAAAACTTAAAAATGGATCCTTATATGATAGAAATCAGAACAGTTAATATTAATCTATACGCGATGATAAAATATATCTATGTATAGCTGTAAGACAAAAAATGTCGTCTATATAGAAATACAAACGTATTCGGATGGTTAATCATTTAATTTTTTCGAATCAAAGAGATTATTTTTCTATAAAATGGACGAATACTAAAAGTATTCAAATGGTTATTCGAATTATTTTGCTCGAATAATTGATTATTCGTGTAAAATAATGACGAATCAAAAATTATTCGGATGGTTAATCATATGTTTTTGTAGGAATAATTCATTATTCGAGTAGAAAATTCACGAATAAAAAAGTATTCGTCTCTCGTCA
>NW_027111955.1:4136-4740 GCF_000696795.3 Halyomorpha halys | reverse complement strand
ATCAACTCTATTAATAACATTCCCTATAATAATAGGAAGATAGTCCGGGTGCGTTTTCGCCACTTTGCAGGGCTTCTTCAGGTCTTAATTTTCCGAAATAAGCCAAAGGGTTAGTCAGTTTTTTTTAATAGTTTGTGGTTTAACTATTAGGATTTATTTTGTTTTTTATTTAATATCTTCATTCATTATAACCATGGAATGTGATGAAGTAGTATGAGAGGCAATAACCAGCTGCACCTCGTGTTATTTTTTTTTTTTTTATTATCTCTTTTTATACCAGATCGGCCTGGTGGGCCTTACATGGTTGATATAACTTATATTATATATATTTTTTAATAGTCGATTATGAGGGGGTATAGTCATACAAATGACACCCCTAACTATATAAAATGTTCTTATTAAAAGATAAAAAATAATAAAATAAATAGATAAGAATAATGCTTCTTAATAAAAGAGGAAAGTAAAATTAATAACTAGAAATAATGATATTGGTACACTTAAATAAAACAAACAATTGTCTTCTAATAGTAAAAAGAAACAAGTTAATATGAAAAAGGGAAGAGAGAAGAAAAGAGAGAGAAAAAAATAATAATAATAAAATATA
>NW_027111955.1:3661-4086 GCF_000696795.3 Halyomorpha halys | reverse complement strand
TTTTATATAAAACATAGCTTGTATTCATTGTCCGTTTTTTACAAAAGTGTTGAGGATACTTTTAAAACATAGTTAAACATTTCAATGATTTTTTTTTTTGTTTTGTTGGGAATTAGAAAACTATTCCAAAAATAGCTACAGCCAATTGAAAAACTGATCTTATTAAATCCAGTATTTTCAGCATTAAAAGGAAAAAAATTAAATAAAAATAAAACAAAACATTTGTTCATTAGAGAAGTGCTTAATATTGCCATGCTGCCCAAATACATTAGGTTGCAACAATCCATGATCGGGCATTTATACAATACTTATATTTACATAATTTTTTTTTCCTTACCATTTCCTTTTACAATCAATATACACACTAAATAAAGATCAGTTTTCATTCATTCATTCGTTCTTTCGTTCATTCAAATACAAATATA
>NW_027111955.1:0-501 GCF_000696795.3 Halyomorpha halys | reverse complement strand
TACTACCAATACTAATACTACTAATCGTCCGATTTAGGTGATTTTTTCTTATTATTTAAGGCAATTGTATTTCCATATATATACTACCTAAAATATAAACAATTTTTAAATAAAAACCCTCCCTGGGCCCCCCTTGCAAAATATTAAAAAAAGTGAGACCGACTCAAACGAATTTGATAACGACTAACTTCGCTGTATTCATCGTTAATACTGATCCGATTTAGGTGATTTTTTCTTACTATTTAAAAACATTTTATTATCTATCATATGCTACTTGAAATATGAATATTTTTTAAAGAAAAATTCTCCCAGTGCCTCGTAATTTTCAAAATATTGAAATAAATCAGACGGACTTACTATACAAAGTGTGGTAAAAGATTTGTTAGAAGTCATACATACAAAGTTGAAATTCGTTTTCAGCTCCTTGGGAAACCCTTAAATATGGATTTTCGGAAAAATCGGAAAACAAAATTTTATAATCGGCCTTCGATTTCTTTTTTA
>NW_027111954.1:4178-4476 GCF_000696795.3 Halyomorpha halys | reverse complement strand
CTTCCATAATAAACTCCCTAACCACCCAAACCCACTAGTTTCTAACCTTGCTTCCTCTTCCATTCCTGACAATCCTCCGAGGTGCCTGAAAAGAAGATGGCCTTGTGACCTTATATTGTAAACTGTTTTTAGAGTCCTACTATTGGGTAGTTTCTCTACATGCTGTATCATATCATTATGTCATTAAGATCAGACTTACTTGTTGTATTTTTTATACAGTTGTAAATATCAATAAATAAATAAAAATTCTTGTATCTGATTTGAACTTAACAGTTAACAATTAATTTGTCACAAATAA
>NW_027111954.1:0-888 GCF_000696795.3 Halyomorpha halys | reverse complement strand
TTAATGTACATTGTAAAACTTTGAATATCTGCCCTGTTTTTTTTTTTAAATTTATTTATTCATTCGCGTTGACCACTACATAAAAATACATCTAGTAAATTTGATGCTAGATTATAACGGTATGATACAGTCTTACAGAGAAACTTCCCATTGTTTGCACTTTAATAACATTTCTACAATAGATAGTCTTGCGGCCATCATCTTTTCAGGCACCTCGCAGGTTTGTCTGGAATGGAACGGAAGGAAGATTAAGAACTAGTGGCTTTGGGAGTTTATAATGGGGGGATAAATATCTTAGGTTCGGGCTTAATCCGTTACATATGGAACATTGAGGTCTGTATGCATGATTTGTTTTGTTACGAAGTAAGGACCTTTGAAGATTTTGCGAAGGATTTTGAACTGTAAGGATTGGATAAGAGAGGAATCCGAAGGTTTAGTGGAGCCCCCAAGCTCAACTCCATATCACACTAGTATTTCTAAAGTGACACAACTCAAAAATCGGTGTTTTCATGAATATGAAAGAAATTGGTAAATATATCTTTATGAATCATCAAAACTGTATCAACCTAGCTTCAGAACTTGTCCGCCAGAGGGCACTTGTGTCACTCTTGCTGCCTTAATGCTATTCCCCCTCCATAGGCAAGAGTGTCACATTGTCAGTTGTCTTGAATTTTGAGTTGTGTCACTTTAGAAATACTAGTGCAATATGTCCAGATAGGCCTTATTATAGTCATGTAGATCAATCTTTTGTAATGGATTAGTTAGTTTAGGCCGTTTGTCTTGTGCTGGAATAGTCGGAATCGACGTGTAGTTACCAGTCTTTTAGTCTTTGTGAGGATTCCAAGCTAGTCAGTTGTTCAGATGTAGTCCAAGGCAGCTAGGCCGTTC
>NW_027111953.1:0-1176 GCF_000696795.3 Halyomorpha halys | reverse complement strand
ATAAATCTAACGAACTTTCATCAAATGATATTGAAACACTATTTCATCGACGCATATATTTTTAGAAATAGAAATCCCAGTGATTTAAAAAATATTTTATACTATTCACACAATAAAGTAGATTATTATTATTTTATTTTTAATTAATTTTTTGTTTCTTTAACTGTATATTGCTTTGGTTTTATTAGCTTGGATATTAAAAAAAATTATAATTTTCGAAATTAGAGTACAGAAATATAAACACATAATACTTTCAGTACTTTTATTATATCGCATTTGGAATGAAATGTGTAAATCAAAAATTTTAAAAGCTGCGCGTACTGTAAATTGCTGGAGACGAGGCCTTGCATTACTTCCTCAAGGTGTTGGTAATTCATGACGCTATGCCTGTAATAAAAAAGATAATATCCCATTGAATAAGTATAGATAAAAACATTAAATTTTCATTAATTTTTATTACCCTTTTAATTGCTCTGAGGCTTCCATCTTTAATTTTATTACATATAGTCTATTTTACTAACCAGACTGAAAATTTTCATTTGACTTTAAGCTATAAATTAAAAAATATATAGCTTTTGAACAATAAATATTCATTTTTACATCTAATGAAGTTGTTTTATAATCTCTTGATATTAATGATACATCAAATTATTGAATTTTTAAAAATTGCAATTAAAACATTATTCAAAAATTAATAATTGAAAATTATTTAGGTTTTTATAGGCTGATACAGTAATAGAAAAAATTATTTTCCGGTAATTTTACCATATTACGGAAAAGAAAATTGTCTATGCGGTCTTATTTGTTTAAATAAAACTAAAGGTACGTTTTCACCAATTACAAGCGAAATTAATTCATAATTATTAAATATCACAATGTTGGTTTTCTGCTTATTTCACTTTGGGAAATTATTTAACTTTCTTACTTCAATTTATTTATTGAACTATTTTTATATTATTATGTTAAATTACCGAACTTTCGGATGACCCGCCTTCAGGGACATTTAACATCTTATTTTGTTTTATCTGGTCATTTTGAGTCCAATGTCTGTTTAAAATTTTGTCATTTATTATATGAAAAACGTTTTTACACAGTATGAGGTTGACACTTACATTGTTTACCATGTTACTGTTTGTGAATTAAATTGAAAATAACTGGAAAATATTATAAATTATG
>NW_027111952.1:0-4101 GCF_000696795.3 Halyomorpha halys | reverse complement strand
TGCGAACTTGAGTAGATTGGGAGTAGGACCGAGTGTATCGGATGCTCTGAATGATGACCAGAAGAACGTGGAAATGGTCTTAGTTTTCTTAAAAAAGAATGGCCTTTTGAATAAGATTTATACCAGAAAATCTGTTATACGTAATAAAAAATACCAAAAGAAGTAATTATTTAAATTTTTTTTTCGAAATTATTTAAAGAGAAAAATAAAGTGAAATAGAATTATAAATATAAATGAAACAGAACTATAAAGCACGAAACATGGGCGTTCATGGCCTCAGGGTTTTACGCCCTAAAGCCCCAGACAACAACAACAACAACTAGACACCCTAAGCATTTACTTTCAAACGGAGACATATTTTAAGATAGAGCCTTATTTAGAAAAGAATATAAAATTGGGGAAAGGCAACATGTCATTAAATAAAAATGTGAATAAATTAGCAAAAAATATTTATGTAGTAAAATGTAAAAGAAACGTTCAAATTACCCAGTTTCTTTTATTCTTTCTCACGACTGCTATAATAAGTTGACATTGCTTTTGTAATTATTATTTTATAACAGTTCTCTTGTTTACCCCCATCCAATCTAGGAAGACTAAGGGCCAACCCTCCCACTCTCTGGAAATTAACAGGAAGAAGGGGGGGGGCGTTCTATGGTCGTCCCCCGAAGAATTTAATTACGGTTGCCTCTTCCTACGATTACATTTCACTGCCTTTAATTAAATTTAATGTCTGTTTATTGAATTTAATTGTTCAATTAAGCATCCCCAGCTGGTTATTTTGTTGCATGCATTTCTTTCTTTTTTTTTCTGTCATTTCTCGTTCATAAAATAAACCACAGTAAGAGAGACCCTTAGCGAGTTCATTAGCTTTAAAATCCTCTCTAACAATAAAAAAAAAATTTATACTTCGATTTAAGACCATGGAAAAAATATCGATATTAAACTAAAAATACATGCCCCAAAGGGCAAAAATTACTTAGTAAAAAAAATAGAAAAAAGAAAAAAATTAATAAAATCGTAACACATGCTTATTGAAGTTAAAAATATATTTTAATTTATATATAAAAAAGAAAATATTTATAAGAGCCAATTGAGAGGGCTGAAACGTAATAGAAATGTGGAATAGTACACATGCATAAAAAATTTTAAAAACTTTTATCGTTATAAAATTCTGAATTAAAACGTGTGTTTAATGTAACTAAAAAAGTTTTTTTCCTCAATTATTCTGATTAATATTTAAGGATTTAAGTACTTACTTCTATCCAAATTAATGAGAAATTCTATGAATTTATTATATAAATGTGCAAAAGATCAATTCTTAATAGTTTATTTCATAATATATATGTGTATACATATACACCGGGGCTTAAATATTTTGTTTTTTTTTTAGTTCAATCATAATAGTTGAGTATTAATGAAAATAAAACTATAAAAACAATCACATAAAATATCCTAAAATTAATAATAATGATTCCCAAAATATTGAGAAATAATTTTAACAATGTAACTTTACTTGAGCTATAAAATATACACAACGCATTTTTTATAATTACTAACCATTAAATAAAATATGTATAATTGGTAATTTAATAAGTAAAAAATAGTATATCTGATAAATAGAGTGTATAACACTAACAAAAAACATCAGCATACCCAATGTGTCATTAGGAGATAATTATAGCATGTAATTTCGAAATCTAGAACGAAGAGATGTTAATCGTTGATTCAGAAAACATATTTTTTAAAAATAGTATAATCCAAACAATCAACAAAAAAACACCAATATTTAGTCATCGGTAATAGTATAAACATCAATATCTAATCTAATATGGATACTGATTCCAATATCGATATTTTTCCAGATATATCGAAATATTAAAATTTTTCGTAATACTTCCATGTTCGAAAATTATTAGTGCGAACTATATAAATATACATTTTCTACAGTTGAAGCATGTGTATTCTCCAATAAATGTTTGCTTTGAATAATGCATGCATATATCCCACATATCTACATATATATTATAATATATAAATTAAATAAACTTACTCTGAAAGATGAGCTTGGACCCAAGAAATCCTAGAAAAATACCACAACCTGTGGAATAACAATGAATTAGTAACAAATATATAAAGTTTTCTTCAATTCAATTATTTATTTATCTATTCTTGAAAAAATTTCAGCACCTAAAATATCTTATATCCAAAATTATTATTTTAGTAGTGGATAGATAATTATCATAAAAAATAAATATTACTGAAAATAAAAAAAAACTCATTTTTTATGAAATTATATTAATGCTACAAAAAGAAATGATTACGAAATTTAAACGCTCAAGAGCATCCCGATCTTGAAAAAGCTTTTGGAAAAAAATATTAATTTTTTTAATATTAATTTAAATAAAAGAGGTTTACAAAAAAGCATCATGCTTTTAGTATTAATTATACATTTTTTTTATGAAATCTGAAAGAATAAATAATTAAATCTAGATTGACGGAATCATTTTAAATAACTTGAAATCTGAATCAAAAATATCTGTATAAAATATAAAATATAACTTGAAAATATCAGAAAAAAATAAACTAATATAATAAAACTTTTGGAAAACACAATTGTCAACAATAAATAATTTTAAGTACTACATTTTGTATTTGCTATTACATATACAATGGTATTGTATTTGCTATTACATATACATATCTCTTGCTGGTTATACATTTCCATAATAATTAACCAATAATCTCGAAAATTTAAATAAACCCCCAAAAAATATATTTTTGGAGCTTATGTCAAATGTGTTTATATTTCAAACTTCGGTAATCACAGAAACAGTTAAATATACTTTAGTCTAGTCAATTAAGAAATATATATATATATATATATTCGAAAATTATTAGTGCGAACTATATAAATATAAACTGGTGAACACACAAACAGCCTTTGGAAAGGAATCCAATTATAATAATAATTTTTTAGGACTCAATTTATAATCAATTAATTAACTTATTTTTGGATAATTGCCTTCAGCGATTATCCTGGCATCCCGATATATAATCTGCCACTAGTAATACCACTTATATTAAATTTATTATCTCAAACAAAAACCTATACATAAAACAAAAATAGGTATATGTATACAACAATAGATATAAATCCTTTCATTGCCTGAAGGGCATTTCATGGTTGGTTGTGGGATCCGCAGTGTGCAGGGTAGTCCTGGGGAGGGGGAACGCTTACCCCCCGTCTGCATTATCACGAGTGAGAAGGACCTCTCTACTAGTGGTGAATCGTTAGTTGAGACAGATTCCGATCCCCTTCTCTCAGCGATCTCCTCTAGTATAAAGATCATACTAAATAAAATAATTAGAAGGATATACTTCCCCCAAAATCCCAGAAACTGGTCCGGACATATCTTACCTTTAAAACATTTACTAATAATGAGTAAAGCAGAGTTTGAAAAAAAAACAAAAAAAACGTAACATATTATCCAATATCATTGTAAATATGATAAAAACTATAAATAAACGTTTTATCTACCAGTCATATCTGATTTTTTCTATTCACCTGGATTTTTTTATCTACCTGTCATATCTGATTTTTTCTTATAATAATACCAATACGTTTTTTTTTCTAAAAATGTATGTTTTATTTTAAAAACTAGACACCCTTACCGGCTTAAGCCATGAGATCATTCACCCGAAACACCCGGCGATCATAAAAATTCACAATTATACCAACATGCTAGAAAACTTTGGTCATGCCGGGTCACGTGGGGATCACTGGAATTGAACTGGCGGACATTGCAGCTAAACAAGCACTTGCTCTTCCAGGTCAGAGCGCAGCCATTCTGACACCACAGTCTTCCAATGAAAAATGAGATATCATCTAGTTAGCAAGCCATGTGGGATGAAAGCCCGCCAAGCAAATTAATAACCACTAAACCATGGACCCACATAAAACCGTTTCAATCGCAGGGAGGAGGTAGCTATTGCCAGATTGAGAATAGGTCATACGAGTTTAAATCATAGATATCTGATCAGTAAGCAACCACCGTCAAAATGTCAATATTGCAACAGTGTATTATCGATCAGTCACATATT
>NW_027111951.1:3630-4585 GCF_000696795.3 Halyomorpha halys | reverse complement strand
ACCAATCTCATGCACTTCCAGTTGACGATCCTCCATGACCTTTTTATGCACTTTTGCGATAAATTCTGGGGTCGTAGCACTTTTTGGCCGTCCACAACGGATCATCACCTAAGCTCTCCCGACCAAATTTAAACTCGCTGGTCCACTTGAACAACACTTTCTGGCAATAGTTGAAGGAGCAGCAGAGTCTCCCAGTGTGTTCTGAAAGTCGCATGAATTTCCTTTGTTTTCATACCTTTCTTTACAAAGTACTTAATCACTCCTTGAATCTCAGTTCTTTCCATTGTCACAAATCACTACGCTTAAACAACAACAAAGAGTCTTCACTACAACTGTGACGTGTTCACTTACTAAGGATGCGTGATTATTGCGCGGGAACCTCGTTTCTCTAACACTGACATCTAGCTGTGACTCCGAGAACTTTTCAAACCACTCTCGTACATATATACCTTTTCTATTAACATATGTATAAAAAATTGGTATGGTAAATGGCTATGCAATTACATACAAAAACCCGGCCACTATCTCTAAACCAGCCAATAAGAAAGATAAAGACAAAATAGAGTGAGAATCTAATATAGTATACAAAATTCCCTGTGAAGTGAACTGCGGGAAATCATATTTTGGAACTTCAGAATAGTATTTCAAAAGAAGGGTATATCAACACAAATATGGTTGAAATTTTTGGCAAAACGTTGACAAACCTTCATTTACCTCCCTTCATTTTATTCTTCTCATTTTTAACACGATCCTTGTGTTAGTTGAATCACAGCAATGTAATAGACAATTGTAAGTCATGATTTAATTGTAATAGTTTTGACTTTTTGCATAAAATACGCAGTGTTGTAAGAGCTTCTGTTCATTAGAAAACCATGGTTGCTGAGATCTCCTCATTTTGGTTTCAAATTGTTAACAATTTTATTGGTTATAAAAAAGAAACAACAAGCTATTCTGT
>NW_027111951.1:2379-3184 GCF_000696795.3 Halyomorpha halys | reverse complement strand
AATAGTATTTCAAAAGAAGGGTATATCAACACAAATATGGTTGAACTTTTTGAACGTTTTGGCAAAACGTTGAAAAACCTTCATTTACCTCCCTTCATTTCATCCTTTTCAGTTTTAACACGAACCTTGTGTTAGTTGAATCACAGCAATGTAATAGACAATTGTAAGTCATGATTTAATTGTAATAGTTATTAATCTTAAATTATACACTATACATGCAGTTTTTTAATAATTATTTGAAAAAACTCTTTGATCTGAAAAACTGTTTTTCAATTTGATATTTTTTTTCAGTGTAGTGCATGACTAGCAAACAATAAAGTTGCGAAATGTCGCTTAATAAAGTTATGTAATTGTCTAATCCACAAGACCCACATATACATAAAAAATATACATTTACATAATAAGAACAGATGAATGCTAAAATATCATCAATTTGTTTTAAGTGTTCTACACTAAAATATTTTTCGTCTTAAATTGGTTACAATTCTCTCTTTTTTTTAAGTTATTTTCTTTTTGAGACATTTCGTATGTCTGATTATTAGCCAAAATAGCCAAACATACATCTAGCCAAATAGAATATATTAATAATGAAGAAACCATTACAGTTAATATAAATAATAGGACAGTTTACTTGTTCTCTTTAAAAGATCTCCAAATTGACAAATGAAATACAGTAAATATATATGGTATCTGTCATCCTTCTCTAACTATGAAATGTATCCAACATAAAAAGATCATTGCCATCTATTAAAGGAACTTTACATTAAAAATGAAAGTATTTTGTTAAAAGCATTTAATAAGAGCT
>NW_027111951.1:0-244 GCF_000696795.3 Halyomorpha halys | reverse complement strand
TAAATTTTAAAAGGATATCTTTAGCTTTCTCTCCTAAGTTTTTCAAGCATTCAGGCAATAGACCGTCTGGACTATCACTTTTTCCCATTTTTAGTTTGCTCAGAGCAACATCCAGTTCCAATTTTGAAAAGGGTGAACAGAAAAGCATGCTATTGTATAAATTTAACCAACCCGGATTCTCTTATAGGTCTTGGTTTTTAATCTTTTCTGGGTTTGTAACATTACTGATTTTGCAATAGTTCTT
>NW_027111950.1:14734-15040 GCF_000696795.3 Halyomorpha halys | reverse complement strand
CCTACTCATTTGATATATTGTCTTTCTTAATCACTTATATTTATTGTATCCCATTATTTTAACTTTATTGCTTCTTTGTTTTTCTATCCATGTAAATTTTTTATTTATTTATTGGTATTTACAACTGTATAAAAAATACAACAAGTAAATTTGATCATAATGACATAACGCTAATGATATGTAGAGCATTTGCAGAGAATTTGCTATTTACAACTGTACATTATAATATATTTAGTAAATCTGATCAAAGTTAAATTGGAGTGTCACAAGCGTGTAGAGAAACTACCCATTGGTAGCACTCCAATG
>NW_027111950.1:10586-11169 GCF_000696795.3 Halyomorpha halys | reverse complement strand
AGGGGAAATAAAAAATGGCGGCTGTTTCAAAGCGATAAAAAAACCAATTTTTCATTCGGAGCTCTATATCTTAAAAAGTAGGAACAACAGAAGAACACCTAAGAGAACGTAATTTAAAGAAGATTAAATTTTCTAAAATATGAGCCCTAATAGAGTTATTTACGTTAAATAGTTTTCGAGATATAGCTTTTTAAAAAGCAACATTTTGTAAAATGTGATATACTGAAATATCAGTCGATAGTTAATTTATTTTGAAAAATCTATATCAAACCGTTTGACGTTCAGATGTCTATTAGCACTCAAATTAAAGCTAGTTTAATTAGCTATAAAGTAGTTTCTGATATTTATTTTCGTATTAGTAATAGTTTTCATGAAATTTTCTAAAATAAATCGATATATAGTTGTTCGGACAAATTTTCATTTGCCAAATTTGTATTCATATGCGAATATCATAAAAATTATTATCCTTGAAGATAAGTGCAATAAAGTACTTTATAGTAAGTTAAATTTTCTTTATTTTGAGTGTTGGCAGACATATGTGCGTCTTATGGATCTAGAGATATATTTTTTCAAAAATCCAACA
>NW_027111950.1:10080-10536 GCF_000696795.3 Halyomorpha halys | reverse complement strand
CATCAGCTATCGATATTACATAATAGCAGTCGTACAATATCTGTAATATCTCCTGGATTCCACCCAGCTTTTGTAATTTCTGCTATGAGTATTTAATATAGATAACTAATAATATACGAATAGTAGAGTAAGATTGTTTTTAGCCAAGTTACTGATTGTTCGGTGCATTTTGTATTAAATGTTGCTTTTAAAGAGTATCATTTAAAGTAGAGTAAATTTGCTAAAATGTAAGCCCTAATAGAACTATTTACGTTCGATAATTCTCGAAATATAGCTTTTTAAAAACAACATTTCATAAAAATGTTGTTTGGAACGTACTGAAATATCAGTTGTTAATTAATTAATATAAGTAGTTGGTTCTATATCGGTTTCTTTATATTATAGTACAATAGCCCAAGAGGAGAAAAAAGGCAGTTATCTCACCCCAATTTTTGATTAATTTAATGAAAACTATGT
>NW_027111950.1:2353-3765 GCF_000696795.3 Halyomorpha halys | reverse complement strand
CCAAGGAGGTATTGCCTTCGGGAGGTTGGATAGAGCCACTTCAACTCGGTGTACCAGCGGGAGACTTGAGAGTGCCTAGAGAACCCAAAGATAAATCTTACAAAGCAATTCATGAGTCTTTTCTGTCTCAACTCTAGCTCAATAGACTTTTTTGCAACAAGACGTGTTAAAAGTACCTTTCTTCAAACTGTTCAAATTTGAGTTTGTCAAACTAATGCAAGACAGTGGAGGGGATCGACGCAGATAGTAAAGCTCTTCTTGGACTACCTAAATGGAAAACGGCTGTAAGACAGAGAGACCAATGGGCGAAACTAATTGAGGCCAAGACTTGGTGATGAGTGGTAGCACCCGTGATGATGATGATGAATGCTAGAAAGTATTGCCATAGTAAATAACTATCAAAAACACAATCCGTTTTGTTTTCAAGGAGAAAAAAATTGAATGTGGATACAATTAAATTAAAGGTACAAGTCTTAAGGTATTCTCAAACTATTAAGTATCTGGGTATTATCTTTGATAGCCGTCTTACTTGGATCCCATACATAAAACAACTAAAAGCTGACTGTTTACAGGCGTTAAATATTATAAAAATGCTTGGGAACAGATAGGACAACACTACTCCTTCTCTATAGGCAACTTGTATTGTCCAAAATTAATTATGGATGTGTGGCCTACGGTTCGGCAAGCAAAAGAACACTTCAGATGCTAGATCCCATTCAAAACGCTGCTTTGAGAATAGTTACTGGCGCTTTCCGCTCCAGCCCGTCAAGTAGTTTACAAGTGGAAGCATCTGATATACCATTATTAGTTAAAAGAAAAATTCTGGCACTTAAATATCACTCCAAAACCATATCTAACCCAAACCACCCCTTAAATAATTTCTTCTCTTCATCTGATAATCAAATCTTCGCACATATTGCACTAAATACTCGTATTTTCTTTCCTAACAGATGCTTACAATAGGGGTATTCATGATCTTTGGTTTAACATGTTAAAGCGTGTTAAATGGAAAAACTCATGTTAAATCGAAAAAAAATTGCCTTCTTTTACCGTGGTAAAACGAAATAACATTAAACATGGCTGAGAGTCTGTTACTTGGTCTGTTAAATTGAGAATGACGTCACACAATAGACCAGTTGAGATTGCCGCCATTTTTGTTGTGATAGCTTAGTTCTTTCGTGTGTTTGTGGTATTCATATCCCTGCTATTAAACCAGAATGGATAATTTTAATGATACATGTAATTTCATTCTACTATCTGAAAATTTGTAAACGCTCGCCAGATAAATATCTCACTATATGAACCATGTAATTATTCTTAGGGCACATATGTCCCAGAATAAAGTTATGTTTTCACTTCATTTCATAACTAAACTTTCACACAAATTCCACTTTTCACTCACTCTAGGCATG
>NW_027111950.1:0-387 GCF_000696795.3 Halyomorpha halys | reverse complement strand
ATTACACTTACCGTATATGTAACTTTTTTTTTAACCCCTATTTAGCGACTTTGGAACATTTATTTAAAAATGTAAGTATAGACTGAAGTTTTAAAATTAATTTAATTGAGCAACATTAAAAAGTGGCCGAAATTGGAAACGACGAATTCACACAAAGATTAAAACAATATGAATGATGACAAAAAACATTTTTGGAACAACAAAATATTTTCATTGTTTAAATCAAATACTGGACAATCAAAATTATTGATTGACCGTGTGTATAAATGAATGGAATATGGTCCGGGTGCGATCAAAAAAACTCAAATAGTAAATGATTATACTATTTTTATTGAGCCAACGTTTCGCCCCACGTTGCAGGGCTTCGTCAGGGCTAAAAAAGATACA
>NW_027111949.1:2943-7000 GCF_000696795.3 Halyomorpha halys | reverse complement strand
TCTTCCTCCCTAGAAATATTATTGCAATTCTATCAATGGGTAGATTCTCCACATGTCTGTATCATGCCATTGTATAACTATGATCATATTTACTTGTTGTATATATTTTAATACAGTTGTAAATATTAATAAATATTTTTTTTAAAAATTTAATAGATAGATTTAGTTTATTAAAATAATTATGATTTGAGCACGATTTTAGACTTATATTACCTACATTATGAGACAAATCATTTTAGATGAACATAGAATAGCCTTTTCAGTTAAAAATGTAACTTTTAGATTATGTAATGTAAGCTGTATTGTGTATTGTGTGCTAATGTAAACTTGATTATTGGCACAAAATAGACGTTACATCCATCATATATATTTTTTATTTACGAATCTAATCTAGTTATTTCATCTATTTACGACAATATAGCGAATTTTTACAGCAAGAAGGAAAAAGGGATGCATTCCCTTTACATTTTAACTTTGTCTTATCTTTATTGAAATATTTGACTAAGCTTAAATACCAAACTTACAGAGTTGCATCCTTGTGGCTAATGCTGTTTGGTTGACAAGATTAACCTATCTCCTATAAACAATAGTAAAAGAAGCCTCTTATTTTTTTTAGTAATAAAATATGAAAAGTTATAAACTATGGAAGAATTTTATAGCCAACAAAAATAAAAATATAACTGATCTAGGTCGCTATTAATTTGTAGCTTTATATTCATATTTCTTGATTTTGCCTAAAAATTAGATATTCATTTTTATTTGTGCTTTATATTATTTCATGTTTTTTATTCGCTTGAAATAGATGTTTTATTTTAAATTTGTTTGCTTGTTGATTTTTCAACTTTGTAGGATGTTTCAAGAACACATGAAAGTAACCAGTACATTTATATACAATGGAAGCAATGAGGAACATTTGCTTGTTTGATAAAGTAACTAAAATCACAATGCAAAACAACCTAGGATAACTAATAGTTCAGGAAAACTTTTATTTCCTTTGAAAAGAATTTCTAGTTTTTAGAATCAATTAATTAACGTATATAATCGATGACCAAACTAATATACGTCTTAATACTAATTTGAAATTTATTAAAACTGTAAAACCTTTAATATAGATTTTAAAAATGTTTTTAAGTAATTCAAAAAAGCGTCGAAATTGATATATGTGATATACAATAAACCAAATAGAAGTAATAAATAAGGAAATGTGGGTTGCTCTTGAATCATAAATAATTTTTTATTAGAAACCATATAATTTTCTCAAACTTCAGTGAAGTTGACCATTGGTATATGAAATTTATTATTCCATAGAAACTAGAATTATTCCATTCGAAACAAAAATTACAATTTGTGTAAATTATATCGGTTAATTTACCAAACGCATTTAATAATTTAACTCATTTCAGGTAATATTTAGGTATGATGCTAATATTACAAGGGTAAATTAAATAATGTGCCCCAAAAAGTTTTTTTGCAGACTAACTTCGGTATCCTTTATCTTGTTCTTGTATAATCTTAGACGCGAGTCTTTGCTATGAAGAAGCCCAAGAAAGAGTTTTGATGTGTGAGCGAATGGGACTGTATTCCTTCCTAACGACATTTAGCTGAAATCGATACTGTCATGGATCGATCGGCATCTGATTTATGAAACACGCAAGTGTTTTTTTCTGGCATTGGTTTGATAGGATCATTGATAGGGTACCACCAACTGACTACTTCTACAACTATATCTTCTTAGCTTCTAGAAGTATCTCTCTAGTCGAGTTATTTTTCTAGGTTATATATCTACTTCATTGACGAACAAGATTTTTTTTTGTCTTTATCGCGTATAAAAGATCTTATATTCTTATTTATAGGAGAATGTGAAATGAGTCGATCGAATTTCTTCATACTAACGACCTTAATTATGAGGACATATTTTAACAGATTAGGATTGTTAAGTTCATGTTCCATTTTGCGAAAAAGGACCTAACTACAAGAACCGAATCAAGCCATATAGACCCCTGAGCAATCTTCAAGATATGTAATATTTATTTTATAATATCAAACTCACCGAAGGTACAGTAATGGTAATCTGTACAATAAAAGAGTGTGGACTAAAGTTGGATGAAGTTCTGGAATTATAACTGAACATTTTTGGGTAATACTAATTGTTGGGTAATTGTGTTTTATTTTAGAGAAAAATGTAGTATCTTTAAAAGTTTGGTGAAAGTAATTTCTTTTTAAGAATAAATCTTAAATCTTTGATGAACAACTTAAAACTACTTCAGTTCTTGCTCAAAGGTCACGGGGGTCAGGAGGTGTGTGACCAGTAGTCATTTCTTAATTAATTGTCAATATGGATACTCTGGCACTGAAAGTAGCATATTATCACTTTTAGAATATATTACCGTCATGTACATATTCTTAATCAGTAATAAATCTGTTATTCGTTTATGTATCTTAATATGTTGGAAAAATGTAGGTATTGGAACTGTTTTAAACTTTATTTAATTTTTCAATAACGGAACTTTTCATTTTGATTTATTATCTCGGCAGAAATTAATATCTTATTGTTTTGTTTTTATTACACTAAAATTACTAGTTTTTCTGCGTTTTGCAGTTAGTAAAATAATTGATTTTATTTACTATCAGTATTAGCAGAAAAAAAATATTTCTGTTGGTAGTTTTTGTCAACCTCTAGCATCTACAAACGAGTTGTTGTTTTATCTTCTCAGCATTGTAAGTCAACAATTAATTGTAGAGTTGTTTTAATTTGGTACCGCTATTAAAGTTACAGAGACACATCAAATAGTTGAAATTACTAATCAAAATTGTAATTTTATTTCCTAGTTTCAAATTTCACAGTAATTGATAATAACAATAACAATTAATTTTTGCCCAATTCTAATCCTCAGCTCACACTGCGCTAAATCACCTTTTCAGAAGGATAAAAGTAAACACGAAAATTTGAAGATTCTTAATAAGATATTGTAGTGATTATTTTATGTTCGAAATTAATAAAACCTTTATTAATTTCTAGTTTATACAAGTGGGACTGATTCTTAAATATAACTTAAGTCACTCTCTAGTGAATGTTTTTCTGTTGTTTCTGCCTAGTGAAAATTAATTTCTCATTGAAAATGTTCGTTACAGTGCAAAACAAAATAATTCACCACTATTAGCTACTTAAATATCTTTAAGTAAATATTTAGACCATTAATTTTTATTTTAATCATAAAATAACTTAGTTAATTAATTTTATTTTACTATATTAAGTAGGTGGATTAAGCTTTTTTTTTTTTCAAATTTTATAGGAAACTTCTGGTTGATCCACATTTTGAAATGAAATGGTGTATGGTAATAACGAGTTTCGAGGGTCACTTACTGCTTAAGTCTGGTCAGACTTTAGTACCTTAAAATAAAAAAAAAAGATGGATTTTATAATTGATTTTCAATTCAATTAAAAATATTTTTAGATGATGATGTATATATTAAATAATATCCCAGTACCAGTCTGATCAGTTCAGATGGATTTTACAGTTCACAAGGATTTTGTCCACATAAAGTTGATCAAGACGCACAAGAAATAAGTATTAGCTGATCCTTGATGACTTATAAGAACACAATGTTGTGTGTAGATATTATGATTTATGTTTGCTAAATAATATTACCCTTATTATATAACCCCTAAATAATAATTATATTCAATTAAAAAAATAAAATAAAATGATACATGGAATTCTAGAAAATAAAAAAAGTTTCGTAAAGTTGTTTTTTCTTTGAAAACAAAATAATTGTATCAGTCTTGGGACTCGCATTTTAAGAGATTTCTTTTTTTTTTCATCTTTTATTATTCTATTTTAATATGAATGTGATCATTCATCACTATTACCTACTGCCCACAACTGTGTGGCAGATTGTAATATCTATCAATAAATAAAAAATATTTTAAAAAAAGTCTTGGGATTGGCCAACGGAAGTAAATCTTCTGCAAATGAGACAATGTATTAAAATTTTATTAATAATGATCATGCTTCCCCTCTAATTCCACAAGGAAGAAAATATTAGGCCCATAATA
>NW_027111949.1:0-348 GCF_000696795.3 Halyomorpha halys | reverse complement strand
AGATTGCCTGTTTAGTCTGATAAACGATTTTGTCACCATAGTTGTTTGATTGTTTTACAATTTCATAAACCCTACATCTTAGCCTTTCAGTTGAAAGAATGTGGTATATTTTTTATATGTCTGGCATACTTTTGCAAAGAAAAATATTAAAATGTTTTAAATATTGAAACAAGCATTAATATTAAAAATATTATGAAGAAGATAGTTAGGGCTGGGGTTAAAGGTAAATAAAAAATAGTTAACTACTATTTGATATTACCAGTGATGCGGCGAGAGGGATGCGCTGGGATCTCTTGAGCTCTGCTCTACCCCTCACACGTGGGGGATAGAGTGGGCTCAGGGATCCTC
>NW_027111948.1:0-5448 GCF_000696795.3 Halyomorpha halys | reverse complement strand
TATAATTTAAATAATGTGACTTAAATAATATAACATGGATCTTGAATGAATTTTGCCTTAACGTCATAAAATATTATAAAAGGATTATGTTAAAAAAAAAATTGCTTCATATCTTAGAATATCACTATGAAACTCTGACTTGTACTACTTTTACCAGTCTACGAACATAAATTTCCTTAAATCTACTCTAAAAACAAAGAATTTGGTGAAAGGAGAGTATCTTACAATATTTAATAGTGCGTAAAAACAATATATTTCGACCATTTTGTTTTACACTATTTTTACCAATCCCACTCTCTAAAATAAAATAAAAAATAATAATAAACAGTCTGAATTCAAAATAAAAAAAAAAAAGACTTTAAAATAATTTCAATATCTTATCGAATAGGAGGACGAAAATTAAATAAAACCAACAATTGTAACTAATAAAATAAACTCAAAATCAACACAACAATAAACACGACCACCTTACAAGGATGAAAATTGAGCAAGGATTCCATTATTTCTACGAACTATTCTCACTAAAACATATTATAATAATTGAATTTAACGAATTTGATAATAATTAAGTTTAAAGTTGTGAAAATTCAGGGTACACGGACTTCAAATATAAGGCCTAGCGAACCCGATGGTTCGATGCTATTATATTTATTTATTTGACTGTTATATAAGGCCGATGGAGATTATATGATAACCTGAACTATATTTGTCGGGTACAGTTTCCTCGATTCGGTGTTGCGTAGCCTTCTAAATTTTCCGCTTAACTCATCTTTTTTCGATCCGAATATTTCATGTAAAGCTTAGATTTTTAAAAATCTAAAGGCGCTGTTCTCTTCTTAGTATAAGAAGTAGTACGTATACTATCAACAGTATGCACCCGCATTTAGTAATGACATGCAGAATCAGTAGCCAAATAATCTACATAAAAATACTATTTTAACTTTTAATATATTTATATTCTAACATCTGAGGAACATCTACATCCTGTAGTTGGCTAATCGAAATGGAAATGGCCCAACAGCAACGACAAAAGAATAAAAGAAACCTCTGTCACGTGCGATCATTATTTCATGCGCAAGTATCCCATTTTTATGAAAGAGGAGTCTTTTAAATGCATAGAGCTGAGGTAATTGTATAAGGTACGACATGTAAATTCGAGACTACCGCCCGCTCTACATAGATATTGCCGATAAGCGGGCAGTTTCCATCAAGCTATGGGAAGTGGTTCAGGCAACTAATCAATCCGATTCTATGTAAATTGCTTTAGAGGGATAAACTTTAAAATGATCATGTCACATATCTTCATTTCGACCCTGAGAATTACCGATTCTGTCAGCATTGATCGAGTAAATGAGATGCAACTTGGTCCATCAAAAAACAAAGAGAAGAAAAAAAAAGATCAGAGTATCCTGCAATGTATGCAAATTATGCCGTTTAGTGAACGGTAAACAAAATGGTGGGAATATTGAGACCTTGTGAATGGAAGGTGAAGCTTATTCCAGATCCGTTCATTAATTCTCCACCCGCGTCCATCCGCCATGTTCATCCCTCCCCGTCACAATAGACTATTCTGCCTTATCATTAGGTTCCATTACGTCATCATGGGTTCGGTTAGGGCTTCCTTATCTTTAGCGGCACCATTCTCTGGTACTTGATGGTTAAAGAACGATAGATTGTAATTATAGTGTGTTCTTACAATCCTTTAACACACAAAAAAAAATGTGTAAATAAAAAATTTAAAGTAAACTGACATTTACTTCAAAAAACTCAATGATATTATAATTTCATGAATAACCTTTAACTTTCAAATAGTAACTAATAACCACCGTTTCTACAAGACAGGAGTGAAAATAAGATTGATTTTAAACTGAAATTGATTATAAAAGGAAACTGTAGCGAAAAAAACTATTTTTTATTATTTTATCATACCATGTAATTATATGTAATTTATACATGTCTATGCAACATGATGTATTTGGGCAGCATAGATGAATAAAGTATTTCTCTCTCCCCCTAATACATCTCACTTTAGTAGTAACCTAACACAAAGTTGAACAAATTACATGTAGATATTATTACAAAACAGAAGTATATGTTGAACTTTCAACTAGTAACTATATGAGAAGTATTTTATCAAACGTCAATACATACACATTTCAATACCAAAGACGTTTTTCACGAATCATAAATGAGCATTTGAAACTTTTTCAATTTATTTCAAATTCAAGTTTTCTTTGTAGTTTTCATTCTTTCCTGTCAAAAAGCTGTTCCTTTTGGCTATGATGATATAATGTGCTATTATGACTTTCAAACATTTGAACTAACATCAAAGTTAGTTAGCAACAGCCATATGAAATATTAAGCACGGAATTTTTCAATAATAAATTAATCATAATACATTGTCTTTTTTTTCTCATTATGTTAATTATTAACCCAGGAATTTATACTATATAGTAATATAGTATATAGAATGATAAAATATAAGAAACTGGAACATACTGCTGAGTAAGTGGTATATACTTAATTTTTTCATTGGCAAAAGTATTGCAGAAATATAAAATACATAGCATTTCCTGAAAAGTCATTTTATGCTATTAACACTAATAAAGTAATAAATGCCTTTATTTAAAGCCCTATTGTAATACAAGATTAAAAATATAAATGTTTATTTTATAAAATTGGCCATCCACTCAACTGAAAAGCCTATATACTTTATCCTCATGTTATGATTGCTTGTTTTATTCAATACAGCCGAATATTAGTTAGCTATATTCTGTGAAATGAATGAGACTATACTGTAATGTATCTGAAATTACAAAATAGATTAGGTCAATAAATATTTTACTATTTTATATTTGGCCAACAAAGACAGTTTAAAAGGAATCCCCACGGAGTGCGTCTGAACTCCCTTCTTTCAGTTTTTCGACTGATTCAATATGCGTGATAGTGATGGATGTTCAGAAAGAAATGTTATGTGAAAACATTTTTAGTATAATAAAGGAAAATATTGTAGTAACTAACTTTTAAATTGATTTACTCAATTTTTTTTTGATAAAAGAAAGTAACAAAAAATACTTCCAGTTGATAATTTAAAAAGTAATTTGTGAAATGTAAACAATAAAATAAGTAGTAATAAAGTTATAAAAAGTATATATTCTAAGAAGTTTAGAACCTGATATGGTGGGATCATTTGAATCTCTTTAAGCTGAAACAATAAGACAAAAAACAAATTCTATGAACTCAATTCGAACAGTTCGAAATATTCATTGTGTTAATTAACTAACATTTCAAAATTTCCTGGACCTAATATAATTAGTATAATAATTATGAAGATCAAGAAGCTAATTAAAACTTATCAAGAAAGCAGTATCGAACGTTCTCTGGAAAAAACAAAACCTGAGTCGAGTGAGATGTTTTCAGCTGGAAGCTCTTATTGGATTTAGCGGATTGTATTATTTCCAGACTTCAAATACTCCAGTACATCAAACAGTGAATGGCTGGAAAACCTACTCCACTAAAGCAGTTATTGCTGTTTACAGGAAACTCCAGTTCGGCGTAAGAGAATTCTACTGCAAACTAGCCTTAGGAAGAATAGGAATTTCAAATTCAGCAAATGTGTTGTAAATTTATAGAAAATTTTATTCAAGACAATCAATTAACGAAAGATATGTCGGGAAATCAACTTTTCTAAACGTGTTTGAAAAAAGACTGGATTCAATGAGGATATTATAATTAACCTGTAAGTGGTGTGATCGAATGGAGACCAAGGAATGTTTCGAGAAAAAAAAAAAAAAAAAAAAAAAAAAAAAAAAAAAAAAAAAAAGAAGAAGGTTTATTGGCCCATCATAAATCTTATTATTTTTTTTTTCAAAACATTTCTTATTCTCCATTCGATCACACTACTTACAGATTAATTATAATATCTTCATTGAGTTTACTCTTTTTCTACAATTTTTTAATCTCTTATACATCTTATAAAAAAGCTAGATTTTTAAAATAAATAAATTTAATAAAAGAATAACAATAATCATTTGGAGATGTTAATGGTTCCATGTTCATAGCTGTATTTATCCCTCCTCTTTAATATTATTTTAATAAAAATAAAATGAGGATATCAATACAAATACAAATACGGTATAAGAGAATTCTATTACATGTCTAGTTTTAATTTAAGAGCGAATAGGAATGTTAAATCCAGCACTTACGTAATAAATTTACGGAAAATCTTATTCAAACCTGTTCGCATTACAACTATAATTAAAAATCTATGTTGTGAACTAACGATAGATATGAGAGTAAATCAAATTTTTTGAACATCCTTCAAAAAACGATTAAGCTCAATGAAGATTTAATTATTAGCCTGTAATTGGTAGAATGAAATGGATAATAGGGAACATTTGCAACAAGTAAAAGTTATTATTTTTTTCTTTAACTTCAAGAAAAGCCATAATTGTAATTACAACTATAATTATTATAACAATTACTATTCGCTCCCATTTTGATAACTTTTTTTTTTAAATCCCTGTTTAACACTATTTTAATACAAATTCATCTATACATTATTTTCTTCATTGAGTTAGAATTTCAGGTTGTCCACGCTGCAAGATATATTAAAACGACCTCCGGGAAGGTAGCGTCTACGGAGCACTCGCCGTTGCCAAAACCAAATTTACACCCAAAAAACTAATAGTATACTGCCACAGTTCGCTTTTTGGGTATAAATTTACAGCTAGAGCCATTTAGAATTCCTTTTTTGCGTACTAAAACCGTCACGTTTACATTCTAGCGCAATGAGACTGAATAAACATATAAAAAACGTTATCAGAAAAAAAAGCTATATTCATAAATTAAGAAAATGGATTTCTATTCCTATAAAATATTATATAACAACAGAAATTTATAGGTACACGAAGAGTTGACGTAAGTGTACAAATGCAAGCGTATTTAGGTTTATACAAACAGAAGTGTATTAATAAACATAACCTAAAGAAGACAAATTTCATGAAGACACAACAACCCCGAGCTATTAATTATACCGCAAGTTAAGCTAACCTTAGATCAACATATCCCCGAGTTTGGTTATTAGTTTGTCTGGTTAAGTTAGCGGTTAATAATTGTTGTAGGCTCTAAACACCGTAACCACGTGTCCTTTCTTAATAATGGAGATACCCTCAGGGTATTGTTCGTGTTAGTTAGCATTCTATGAATAGGCAAATGAACATTTATCATTATTTTCTGGTCATACACACTCGAGAAGAAACCTAGTAAAAACCTATTGATTATTAGATCTAGGAGGATTTCACAATTTAAATAAAGGAACTCGAACAATGAGATTTGTAATCAAATTTGAAGGAAGGATGAATATGATATGAAAAATGAATTCGATTTTGTACCTTCGCAATATTAGTACAAATGTTATGACTAGGTTAAACATTTAGTAGTATATAA
>NW_027111947.1:3288-3753 GCF_000696795.3 Halyomorpha halys | reverse complement strand
ATATGTATTTTAAATACATAAAAATAATTAAAAGATAATGTCTGATTATGTTCATTTTATAAATCTTTCTTGTTATATAGGGACATATAGAAATTTTACGACTGTTATTTATTATTTTTTCCTCAAATTTACTTATTGCACTTTTTCGTACAGTTGTAACTTTCAATAAACAAATAAAAAAATTATTATTTCTTTCTATCTTGGTATGAATGTGATTTATTACTACTACTTATTGTTCAAGGTTGTGGCAGATTGTAATACTTAAAAAAAAAAGAAGAAAAGTAGGATTATTTATAAAACTAAGTAACTATTTTTAGAGAAAATGTCTGGAAATGGACAAATGGTCCGAAACGTTGCAAAGAAGAATATATATATATATATATATTTAAAGACTTTGCTTTTGTTTGATT
Organism: Halyomorpha halys; assembly: GCF_000696795.3. NCBI lineage: Eukaryota > Metazoa > Arthropoda > Insecta > Hemiptera > Pentatomidae > Halyomorpha > Halyomorpha halys. Next base: position 3,343 of record NW_027111947.1, on the reverse strand, counting down.
TTATTATTTGGGTGATATCTTTACTGCAAATTAATACCATTTTTTTGTTTTTTTA
>NW_027111947.1:0-1633 GCF_000696795.3 Halyomorpha halys | reverse complement strand
TTTTTTATATTATTTAAAATTATTCTATGATTATAATATTTTAAATACTCAGGGGTGTCTTTTGCACGAGACAAAACATTCAAATTGTTTAAAGAAACTTCAATTATAATAGTAACAATATAATAATAAGGCAGATCTGTTAATGAAGAAATATTTAAAACACATTTTAATCTTCATTTTAAGAAAAATAAAATCATCTAAAGCAGTTTTGATGTAAAAAAAAAATATTTACACGAGTTTAATTTTTACATATTTTAATATATAACCGGGTAAAACTCCAAAAATCGCCAAAAGTATTTATTATTATTATCATTATATAATATTTCATATATTATTTTATTATTATATTTTTATTAATATTATATATGTTATTTTTCACAGATTTTCACTACACTGCCACTTTTGATCAACAGTCATTTTTAATTCTTAATAAAAAAATATACCATACTTTTTCTGTTTTATAAAATTTCCGTATTGTTGTGTTTTTATTCTTATGTAGCAGTGCTTTGCTGTTTCATCCATTAACTATATCTAAGATAATTCGCTCCAGAACTATGGCTAGAATGGACGGTGCAAAAAAACAAGATTCTCACCAACTTCCATAAGCAATTCAATACATTGTCTTAAGTACGTCTGATGAAAAAGGCTGTTATAGATTAAAATCTTTCGAATACAAGGAGGTAAGCATCAAACTAAAATAACTTAGATAGTATGTTACATTAGGAATCTAAATACAACAAAACCCGTGCAGGAACCTATTCGAGTCACATCAAGTTTACACTTACTCTGTCCAAATTCTAACCAACTTTCAGTAGTGGAATAAACTTGAAAATCGAGAAACTTATAGCCTATTTATTAATATTTTAAATTATTAACCCACAAAAAATCAAAATGGTGGGCCCAACCTTAAAATCGATGAGAAAGCTTATTGTATATATGAACAATTAAGTGTGTTCATACTTCCTGAATTAGGAAATTTGTCATAGTTAGTTACTTGTAAAAACCAATCTACAATATAATAAATTAATGTTGTTGTCCTCATCAATGTTTGACCAATAAAGAGAAGGGATAGAGTCAGCATTCCGAAGCAATGGGAGAAGGATCCAACTCGACCCATAACAATAAAGACGGCCTCAGACTCCTGCTGGAAGTTGGGTCCCCGCCCCTTCAATTTATATAAATCACCTCCCGCAGTTTCCACATCGGATAAGACACGCTACGTTTGCTATGTCCCTTTTCACCTAACGGACTGCTACGTCGTTTAAATGGTCATGTTTACATCTTTTTCTGACTAAATATGTATTTTATTATTTATATATAACAAAATTCATAACTAAAAATATTTCTCTCTTAAAAATGAATAAGGTGGTTATGTCAGAGAACGGCTACTCGAGGTTTACTAAGCAGAGCTTGGCATTAGTCGGTTTAAGATTTATTACATAGATGGGAATAGTTCATCATGATTATTAAAAATGACCTAAATTAAATTCGATTAAATTGTAAGTTAATAAAATATATTTTTTTAAATTTATGTACCAAAGGGATGGAGAAATATGGGTTTGGGTGAGGGAGGGAGAGGGAGAGGAAGAGGGAGAGGGAGAGGGAGAGAGAGAGAGAGAGAGAGAGAGAGAGA
>NW_027111946.1:0-1132 GCF_000696795.3 Halyomorpha halys | reverse complement strand
CCTCTTTCTCTCTCTCTCGCCCTCCCCCTCCCTCTCCCTCTCCCTCTCCCTCACCCTCTCCCTCTCCCTCTCCCTCTGTTTCTATAATATGTGTAATGTATTTAAATATCAGTATTTTTTTCAGTTTTAGGTTTTCTCATGTTGAAAGTCAGTATTCCTGTTTAGAAAAGGTCACTAGTTCCAAGTTTCTCTAGAAGGATATTTACTTAGCTTTAATTATATTCAAACATTGATGAGCTGAGGACGTCTCAGCGCTAATTATCCTGATGAAATTTTTATTCTCTTTATCCATTGTCTTGTATCATCTTTCTAATTGTAATAGAGCGTCCAGTTATAAGTTTGCCTTGAAGATAATCTTCCCTGTGAATTATTAATATCCAATTTAATGAAACAGACATTGTTAATGGTAAGGCACTTAGCTGTTTTCGAAGATTATTAATTGGTTTTTACGTGAAGAATATAATTTTACGTTTTTTGTTCAAAATACTGAATCTTAAGAAGCGTTTGATGTTTTAAAAGTTAAGAAAAGCATTACATATCTCTGGCTTAATGCGAACCAATTTTAATCCTGGTTTTATTTATAGACGAATATAAACTCAATTAATGGCACTTTCTAGCCACATCTCAACTGGTGTACTTGGAAAATGTCAATTAGCCTCGCTATAAATTGTCAGTACTTAACTAAGTCCTTCATGGATCTTAACTTGAGCCTCGATTGCTTTCAAGAAGTTTCGAGGAAGCTTTTACTTCCAGGAAGGATGCAAGATCATGTAGAATGATTTCCCCCTGGATGTTTGAAATGAATAATTAAGCGCCCATAATTAAATAATCATTGACATATAATATATTCATTAGTGAGTTATTTTATATAGAGCGTTTGTCAAGTAAGTGTTGTAGCAATCGGAATCTACGAGCAGTTTCTTGTCGTTTCAGTCTTGTGTGTGGATTCCAAGTAAGTCTCTTGCCTTCTCTTTTAAAAATGTTTTAGGAGTTCTATCAATGAGTAGATTCTCCACACATTTGTATCATGTCATAATATCACTTACAGCAAATTTACTTGATGTGTATATATGTATACAGTTGTAAATAACAATAAATTTAAAGTGTATTTGAAATATATATTTTATTTATT
>NW_027111945.1:11651-15203 GCF_000696795.3 Halyomorpha halys | reverse complement strand
TTAATAAATATATTTAAAAAATAATATAAAATCTGTACTGCTAGAACCCATGAAGATGCAGTACTTTGAAGAGAAGTACTGTTACAAGACCAACGGTTGTACAAGAAAGTGATCTGGTTAGAATCATACTCGACCACCAGAGTTTTACCTAATTAAGGGTACCTACTTCATGAGGCTGGGTGGTCCTCGGAGATCTCTGGAACCCACAAGGCTGATGTGAAATTAACATACATAAAAGAAAAGATTGAATTTATATTTTATTCTCCAATTTATTACAGGCTGTGATTTTGTTGTTTTTTAATATACAATTATTCTGTATAGAAAGGGAAAAAAGAAATATCATATTTATAACAAAAAATTATGAATACAATAATAAAATTTAGTAAAATATAAATCAAAAAGAAAATGGTACACATTGTGTTTTCTAATTAAAAATTCAAAATACGAACAAACTTGTTCACTGTGAATACACATTTACTTTTACTGACTTCCGTAAGGCAGTTTGTTCCTTAAAGATATAAATATGATACTGAGTAAGAGGTACTCCAAATAGAATTGTCGGATTGCTTTAGTCAAAAAAATTCAATTTCGATCTACACTTGCCATTGTTACAGAACTGAGTATTGCATTGCTTACATCTCTGTCTATATTTATAAAATATTTTTCTGGACTTTTAGTAACAGTGGGTTTTATAAAAATAAAACAGTAGATTAGGATAAAAAAGATACATTTAAAATTACGGATAGCAATAACTTCATAAGCTAATAATTATTATTTTTGTTGTATTGCACTAATTATAGATTTTTTCCCCTAAAATGTTACCTCTTTATTCATTCCTTCCTAAATGTGTTTCGAAGAAAAAAAAGAGAAAATTTAATGTGAATTTATTATTATTATTGGGCGTAGAAGAAGAAGGATTTCCATGAAATTTAATACTGGATTGAGAATACTGGGCTAATGATTAAGCGGAAGTAGTCCGACCCATTAGGCAATACTCCACGGTCGTTCAGGTTTAGTATTTTTTCCCTTAACCGCTTTTCCTTACTACTTTATTTATTAAAAGATACTTAAAAGGTTTTTATTTTTCTCAGGCAAAATAAATATATTAACTGAACATAATAAATATTTATTTTAAAAATATCAGTAAAAAGATGGTGAATATTATATTGTAATTATATTGAATGTTATAATATAATATTGTAAACTAAAATTTTGAACTTTTGATCTTGTAAATCTTATAAAATATTAGTTTTAAATACGGAGTATTCGTGTTGAGCAGATCCCTTACTTAGGACTAAATCTGGACAAACAACTGACATGGAATCCTAATACAAGACTAAAAAGACAGGAAACTGCTCGTCGATTCCGACTATTACAACATTTACTAGACAAACGGTCTAAATTGTCGGTCCATTACAAAAGACTGGTCTACATGACTATTATAAGGCCTATCTGGACATACGGAGTTGAGCTATGGGGCTCCACTAAACCATCTAATTCCTCTCGAATCCAATCCTTACAGTCCAAAATCCTTAATGCTCCTTACTTTATCACAAATCAAATCATCCATCAGGACCTCAATGTCCCCTATGTTGCCAATTTGGCCAGAACCAGATACCAATCCTTCCATAATAAATCTCCCAACCACCCAAACCAACTCGTTTCTAACCTGGCTTCTCCTTCACTACCTAATAATCCTCCTAGGCGTCTGAAAAGAAGATGGCTTCCAGAAGTGTTTTTGGAGTTCTATCAATGGGTATATTCTCCACATTTTTGTATCATGTCATAATATCACTTACATCAAATTTACTTGATGTGTATATATGTATACAGTTGTAAATAACAATAAATAAATTATGAAAAAAAAGAAAAAATACGGAGAGTTGAAATTTTGGTATTAAATTTTTCATACAGTTTCTCTTTATGAAAAAACCTTGAAAATAATCATTTAATTCATTTTATAATTTTAAAAATAGAAAACTCCAATATAGGATCATGTTCGCATTCGCTCTACATTGATTCGGTAAGAGCGAAAATGCAAAAATGATTTCCACCCTTCTTGCGTTAAAATTGAACAGATCTTAGAGTAAGAGCATGGAATTTGTAACCCGTGAATTTCAAATCAGCAATAATACTTTAAATTGGTCAAAATTTCCCTGAGTTATTCATTTTTGCATATCAAGGCAGTAGGAAGAGGGTATTTGGAAGCCCACCTTTGTGACGTTTGGGTACGTCCAAAATACATTGCAAGCTGGTCTGCTGAGTTAGAGGATCGGCGATGACCGTTGTCGAGTCAAAAGGATTATACCTTTGTACTCGTAAGCAGTTTCTTATTTACCATTTTATTGAACATATTTTTCTAAGAATTAAGGACCAGAAACTAGTGAAATCAGTAAAAGTGGTCTAAGATATTTCATTTTCATCTAATTTTATAGCTGATAAGATGAATAAAATAAGAGTGATTGATATATTGTTATTTAATTTTTGATTGCTTTTGATATTCATGTAGAGGATAATTATTTGTTTTCTTTCTAGATGAAAAACTACAAAATAATTGTATAAAATGAATTTCAATAAATAAATCCGGTCCTCTACCCAAACAATATTGGGCTATGATGCAAAGATACAAGATGAAATTTCAGTAATCACTACTAAATTTTACTCTCTTATTGATTTACATTTAATTAACTAATTATACATCTTTATGATAAATAATTATTTAGAAACATAAATCATGAATCATGTTGAATATTATCCGCCATAACTAAGTTTATTTTATAATAAATTAGTATCTGGGAGCTTACCTAACCAGTCTGAAAAATTCCCTGGCGCTGCTGCGTTAGGAAAGGAACTAATGGTTTGCAAACATATACAGACAGAAAAGTTCTCTCAGACTTATTTTATCATAGTTATGGTAAATATTTATAAAAATATAACAGTTTGTAATAATCTTTACTGTAGATTCATTACTATAGTTATTATTTATTCGAAATATTTTAATTCCAGATAAAGAAAATTTGAAGTGATATGAAAGGTTATTTCGTATGCTAAGGATCGTTTTCATTCAGTCGGTTGTTGAAATCTAGGAACAAATCAAGTGCATATCATGCCATTAATGAAGAGGGAAAAATATATTTTTCATTAAAAACTAACAAAAAAAACTAAAAGACAGAAAAAAAACTTTGTCACTCCCAAGAATTATAGACAGTAAAAAAGTATATAAGGGTATTATAACAAAGCTTTATACACATGATTAAGACTGGGCACGCTCGACTGCTAAAAATATAAAAATCTATTAAAAAAGTAACACTTTGGATCAATCGATTTTAACGAAAAAGTTGCTGTAACATCCCAGATATATACCCACCTTAAATATGTAATTTCAGCTTCTTATGATTTTTATTTTTTGAGGTAGGCTGTTGCATTTCTTACACACACAGATTATTTTGGAGACTTGTATATTTCCGTTTAAAACTTTTTTTTTCTTTTTTTTTTTTTAAATTTATTTAATGTAATTTACAACTGTACAAAATAATACAATAAGTAAATATG
>NW_027111945.1:0-11601 GCF_000696795.3 Halyomorpha halys | reverse complement strand
TAAGGAGTTTGGAATGAAAAGACGCATATCTGTTTTGGGTCAAATTTGCAACTTTTTAAAACCCGAATTCAAAATTTTGCTTAATCGCAATACTATCCTTTGCTGTATATTCCATATATAGGTTAGTGAAAGCAATAATTTAAAATCAAAGTTGGCCAAGATTCACATTTATTTCACTATTTATAATACAATTAATTTCATTTTAATCTAATCCACGAATTATAATCTCAATTCGAATACAGGTTTCTAAACAATATTTTTCAAACTAGATTGAATCATAAATAAATCATTAATTAATTATAAAAGACTATTCATTTGTATTAGAGTAATTTACAGTGATATACTATTATATATAAGCTTTGCATGGAACCTAATCTGTCACTCTTGACATAGACTCAGCCGGACAAATTGTGCTGAGCTATAGAACCGTCACGAGCTGGAACATCTGTTGCCGGTTGGTTCCAGTTCCAGTTCCAGTAACAGTCACTAAGCCCATATTTTATACCGGCAATAGTCACAACAGTCAGTCCACGTCATTTATTGCCTGCCTCAGCTTTTCCATCCGTCAAGCAGTCGGGCATAAATGTCCTCGACATAGTACACGGGAGAAAATACGTACTTTATTTTTTATCCTCTTGATTTAGTTGAGTTTATTCACACTCGTTAAACTCACTGTCTGAAATACTTTTTTTTTAACTTTTGTGATTTGATAAGTATATTTTGATATGAGGGAGATTTTATTCACTATTTTTATTTTTCACGGAATATCTTCAGGGGATGTTAATGTTGTGTTAAGAATAAGTTCTTGACTATCCTATTATTACATATGTATTTATGCGTGCAATATAATGTAATTTAAGAGAGGGGACTTACCTAATAAGAGATAGATTCCAAATTTTCTAGAGTAAATGCGGGGACGAAGAATCCTATTTCCTGGACTATAACTTTTTTTTTAAAAATATCTTTATTGAAATTTACAACTGTATATTACGTAATGCATTCAGTAAATTTGTTCTTAGTTAAAATAGAGTATTACAGGCGTGTAGAGAAATTACCCATTGGTAACACTCTAATGATATTTTACATTAGCTGGTCTCGTGGCCATCTTCTTTTCAGGCGCCACGGAGGTTTGTCAGGAATGGAAGAGGATGCAAGGTTAGAAATTAGGGGGTTTGAGTGGTTAGGGAATTTATAATGGAAGGAGTGATATCTGGTTCGGGCTAGATCGGTTACATAGTTAATATTAAGGTCTTTACGTATGATTTTATTTGTGACAAAGTAAGGAGCATTGATGGACTGTAACTTAAACGTAAAACGTAAAAATCGTCTTATTTATTACATATTCTAAAAACTGGTGATTTAAACTTTTAGAATTATTGAAATATATACTACTTTCATAGATATAAACGTTTTATTTAGATAGATGAACAGATAGTAGCGTTATTATATATTTTTTTTCCTTTTACATATATATTATTTTTCCAGAAAAAAAAACTAATTTTCAACAATGAAAGTTTATTCGTCTTCTATTTTATTTAGTTTTCTTGTTAGCTTAATCCAGGTTCTGGGTAATTATTTGCCTAGAAAAAAAATACGAATAATTTTGAATTTTTCTTTTAGAATCCGAGGAACCTAAGTGATAAGTTACAATTACGTTTCATCAGTATAGAAGTACTTTGATCTGGAGAAGTAGTATTGGTACATTGGTAAAGGACATGGCAGGTCATGGAGGAGAGCAGCGGCTAGCTTCATCTTTTCCTTGGCTTGATTCTATTTAGTAAATAATGGAAAAAGGGGAAAAGATCTCTCATCCAGCACCTTTTTAAACTTGAAGAGTCCGCCATTAGAATTTCCTAAATTAGGTTGTTTGTTATGGAAAGGTTAAGACGCAATATAGGAAAGTAACACCATACGAAGTTAACACAGTATTATTGAACGTCATCACTTAGTCTTATTGACGTTCCATATGTATAACAAAGACTTACAATTTAACATCTTGCTACTTTTTGGTACGTATATATGTCCGTGCAGGTTATTTTGAAATATTTATTAAATATTCCTTTAAGTGCCGATTGGCTGGAAGTCAATACGCTGTATTTAATCACACAGTGAGTGACGTATTTTATAAAAAAAATACAAATAAATATTCACCATATGTTAAAGTATTTTATTATTCTATATATGTATATATAGTTGACCGTAAAAATTGATATATAAGAAGATGGAACCATCTTCTTATATATTTTATTATTCATTGTAAAATTGCTTTGCAAATTGAATTATATTCATTTCACTTTGAATACTACTTTCTCATATACTCCGTTTATAAGATTTTTAGGAGATGTTAGAATAGAGGTACGGTGTTTATCTATTTTTCTTCATTTAGTTAATAATGAAAGTCTAGTCGCAGAAAGGATTAGGATTGATTGAAAAACAATTCGTAGAATGTTTCAAAAAACTCTTTACACTTTATAATGAACAGGTTGGAAACTAATAAGCAAAATACTCAGATGTAAAAATATTTGCTTTCAATATATTTTGTCTTAAAAAGATAACAATTATTAAGATAAAATAAAAGTAGGATTAAAAAGCGTCAAAAAATCATTTTATCTGTCTCTTTTGCATTTTATAGCAAAATAAAGTGAATATCAAACTCCAACGTTATCCATAAATTTATTTTGTACTATCTTAAAATCTTGTTTAGTTCTATTCGGAAACAAATCTGAAATGCAGCGAAATTTCACATCAAAGAAATAAAGTCTTAGTAGTAAATTGATTCTTATTTTAGCACCTAGAAAAAATTTATGGAACACGTCCTCAAGTTTTTGTAACTAACTTGTTGAACAGTAAAATTAGTTTCCTAGTCACGGAGTACTAACGTGTATGACTAGATTGAAACGTCTTCGGTAGAGAAACTCGCGAATCGTATAAAACTTTCTCCGGAATGTTGATAGAAAAACTTCAAGGTTTACTAGAATCATGACCCTGGATTATAGCTTGAACCTAACATCTTCCTGCAACAGTATTTTCATTTGGAATAATTAGGCTATAAAATTTAATTTTATGTATAAAAGCGATGGTTAAAATAATTAACAAAATAGTTAGCGCCGTCTGAAATATGTAAACGGTTATCATACTTTTAAATGTTCATTATTTCAGGTTGATTGTAAGGTTAAATTTATATGCTCTGAGTTTATCAGGCGTGATTAAAATTCTATCGTAGTTTTATTTTTCAATAGATTCAAAATGATAAAAATTTATAACTCTTTTTTTGGAAAAATTGTTTATTTAAAATATTTTAAACTTCAATCTGCGCTTCGGTGTGTACTCTATACAGACATTTTGACGTTGTTTTTTTTTTTATTTCGATTAAAAATATTATAGCAATACATTCCTTGATCTCTAGGATAATGACCCTTCTAATGTTGATGTGTATTGTCTGAAGGATTGTTTCATTTAATAATTTGTTCTTTAATTATTGTATGTCAGGTGTTAGTAAGTTTTTCTCTATTGTTATAAATTCATAAAACTAATAAAAAATGAAAATTGGTAGAAAATAAATAAATAATAGTTATTGGAGTCGATTGACAAAATTTTACAAAATTAACAAGCTTCTAAAGCTCAAAACTACACAAATTTCAAAATCTACTAAGGAGTTAAATGACCCATAGAGATCATAACATTGAGATTACTTCCATTATCTTTTCTGAGATTAGTTTTCTACACTGCTTTAAATTTGATTCACTTTCAAAGATTTTTTTAGTTATAAAGTAGGCTATAACATCAACACTTTTTTCATATGTGTCTTACATGTATAAAATGCTCCGTAAAGCACCGATAAACTTTAATTGTTTTTTACCATCGGATATGATATTGGGAATCACGAATTATACACCGCCATATTAATGAATCAGAAAATCAAATTTAATTTGATTTAAAAAAAAAATCAGGTTGCGTTCAAGCTTTTGATTCTGTGTTTTCTGTATTCTGGTTTCAAGTTCAGACATAATTTGATTTATGCGCTTTAAATAAGTGTTAAGAGTTATATTTAGGTCTGACCTAGAAGATAAAAAGTAGGTGGTATAGTTTTTCTAGTGACCATCATTTTAATCTTGTATGGATGTTTAAGGTAGATGTTTTCGGCCTTGCATAGTCCGCTGACGACTCATATTTTTTAATGAAGGTGAAACGATTTTTAGCATTAATTTGAATATTTAATTCAGTAGAATCAACTTTTCACTACTGAAACCAAGATCAGTCCACGAAATTGACAATTAATGTTTAATTATCTGAATTTTTCACTTATAGAAATTCTTTTGGGCTTTATCAGACCGAATTAGGAAAGAAATAAAATGTTTAATGTCTAGTAAATTTGAATAAATATAAAAACAAACGGTTTTATGAGGTGGGATATAGTAATCCACTTGAAACTCAAGTGGTATCTGGTAATCCGGTTACATCAGTACTGAAGGCATTGTTCGCATAGTACACAACTAGCGACTGGACCAACCCTAGAAGATAGAAGATAGAATAGGAAACAATAGAAATATCGGGAGGCTGTGAAGAGACCATTAGAGGAGATTATTCAGACAGATAAACGAGTTGTGTCCTAGACCATGTTTTATTCATGTCTCACTGCTTTCCTCACCTTGTCGAATATATTCCAAGCAAATAGAGGAGGCTAGGCTATAGCTAAACCCCTTGGCTCAAGAAAACAGAGATATTTACACCCATTGATATTTCACGCCCTTCCTCAATCCTGATGTTTCTTTCATTTTCCAAATAAATTATGCAAACCATTCATATCGAGCTCTTGTGTCCTAATGTAAGAACAACAAATTTTCCAATAATTCGTAACTGAACTTAAATCATATAAGTTAACAACCAGCAATGAAGTGGTAAGAATGATTTTTGAATGCTGTTCAGTATTACAATAACTGTTACGTTAACACATCAGCATTGTTAGAACACATAGCTACTTGCTTCCATCTATCGTATGACCAACAATTCAACTATATTAAAATTATTTGTTATAAACAGATTGATATTAAAGCAATATGTTTCCTAACGACAATTAATAAATTGTCGACTCAATTATTAACCCAACAGGAGTACATTTTTATTCCCTATGAGGTTTCCTGTGAACATTTATATAATGGTAGACGATTAGTAATATTTTTCTATAGAATTGGATGACATAAATCTATAAAATTACTATCAGTGCAATTTGAAATTGAAATTGTAAATTCTAGCTCTTCCATCTGGGGCTCAAGTATCCAGATTCCGTAAGTGATCTAAGATCTTCTTGCCACGGCTCACGATTTAAAAATGGAAACGCATCAGAGGTCCAGGTGAGCAAAATGCTCAAGGGAGAAAAAAAAGACACATTAGGAGTATAGAGAAATGATCAGTCTTACCTTTGGAGGAGGCCAGAGCAAAACTGAATTGAGTATAGGAGTAAAAGAGGGAGTAACATAGAAAAATCGGCAATAAGAACATTAAAGGTTAACGGAAGTTGGACAAAATCATAAACAAAAATATGATGAAATAGTAGGAAAATAGGGAATTTTATTTCCTAGAATGAGTAAAATGCTCTGGGCTACAGCACTCTTGGGTTAACAAATATATTTATATGACAAAAAATATAATTTATTAATTCATTCAACATTCTTAGGTTCTCTTGGTTTATCAAAATACTAAAAAAAATAATTATTATTAGTATTACAAGCTGCCCCAGCAATGCTTCGATATTGCCAGATTTTAGTATGTGCTATTTACAGATTGAATGAAGCCTATTGATATCAATTTAGTTAAATTTAACAATTGCGTACACATAAAAATTAAATTTTTTTTTAATAAAGACAGAAAATTTTAATGTTTCGGCAACAAATTTTGTGAAAGTACATTTAAAAATATAAGCAAAACGTTCATCATGATATTTCTTTGTTGATAATCGTCCGATTCCAATGATTTTGTTTTTGTTGAGCATTTAGTCCTCAACTACGTTTTGTTGATTTTGTTTTTTTGACTCCATTACCTATCAGTCTCATACACATGAACGAATTGACACATTTTGAGTTATGCGAAATTAACGTTAAATTTCGTTCATATTTTTTCTATTTGATAAATCCAGGATATGATTAAATCCTTCCAAGAATGACACCGAACATTTTGAAAAAGTTAGCCAGTATGAAAACAAGTGCGTGTAAATCGAATAACATCTTTGGAGATCTTAGATAAGTAACAATTTGAAAAATTTTTATTAATGGAACCATATAAAAAAATTATTTAAGAAATAATAATCAAGTTTAACCAATTTTAGGCTTCAATAGAAAGTAATAACGTTATCAAACTCAATATAGGCAAAGTGCGAAATCATGTATGTCCAAACCGGTTTATTATTATTTTACTATTTTTCGTAAATTTTATTTGGAATAATCTTAATTTGGGATTCCTTAAACCTAGTAAAACCTCATCCTAAACTCAGAGCCATGTGTCGGGTATAATGAACAGCTTTAATGAAACCTCATTAAATGACCTTTTCTTCGGCACATTCATTCCTCTAATGAACCTATCGATTTTCAAAGAAAAAAATGTATGCTGTGTTCTGGTTAAGTAAAAAAAAGGCTCTAAAATATTTCGTTCAGCACAAAATCGTCTTAAAACACACAATATCATAAACCTCCGTAACTCCTTATTTTTTCGAAACTTTTAACTACTTACTATGATGTATAAAATAGGTCACTAGTGAAATAAAATGTGTTTTTAATTTTTTAAAAGTAAAAATACTGAATATAAGTTTTATTTATGCTGATGAAAATTATAACTCATATCTGGGTGTGTCTCCACGTCTACAACGTGAAATATTGTTGATTTTGAACTTAATAGACAAATAAGAGGAAAAAGATAGTTAGGAAAAATAAGAGACAAAAGAAAAGAAAATCAATAACTAATTAAAATAGAGATCGGACAAGGAGAGAGAAAAACATTATTAGGAAATGTGTTGCCCCACTGTATTAAGTTGCTAAATACACAGTATACTTATACCTAGACTTATGACGTATAGGTATAGTAAAGTCGAATTATAATATATAGTAGTAATACATGATTTTTTTTTTATCGTGTTTTTACCTTATTATCCTTAATTTTTCCCCTTTTTTTTATCTATGTATGTAATTATGTTTGCAATTTAACTTTCTATTATTTTTAATTTCTAATCATATTATATTATACCACTGCTTTGCTTCAATAGTCGCACATCTGGCAAAAAAGTTTTTATTGTAGATAAAATAACGTAGAATTTGCCGTAGAATGGCGTTACTTTTTTTAGCTTTGCACTGTCTGTAGAACAACCCCAGTAGAGAAAGTAACACCAGCCTGCAGTACTATCTTTGGAATATGATAAATTCAAAATAAAACGCATCGATAAGTACGTAGGCCAACACACTAAGAAGTAAAAGAGTATTATTAAAATATTATTGGTTAGACGCAGAATTGAATACATGAAGGCTCTTTTGTGGAGGAAAATCAAATTATAAACCAATTAGAGCCACCTTGGTAATAGAATAATTGATACGAGATCATTAGAAGAAACTAGAATAAAACAATGATTTGCTTTGAGTTGAGATAGATAAATAGATAGATACCATAGATTCGGGTTTAGTATATATCGATACCTTTTCATTGTATTTTATTAGTAAGAATCTTAATTATATGTTGTTAAGTGGTATTGGTTAGTAATATAAAGAAAATATATGTACAATATCTTAAATAAATAGAACATTGACATTAATGTATTCTGTACTTGCTAATGACTAGAAAGGTTCTTGAGTATATAAGCTTCGAAGGTTGAGGTCTTCGGTGTTAACAGGTGAAGGAGATCAAGATAGTGGCAATCCTTAAACAGACCTCCTACCAACAGGTGTGACTGAAGAAATTAAGCCACGGTAGCTAGAGGAGTACCGCATAAAATCGATACTTGTGGATCACCGCCACAATAAAGAAGCTCATTCAGGGAGCGATAAATCACGTGGGGGTATGGAGAATATCAAAGATATATTTAAGGAAAATGGAAAAATAACAAATATCTGGAAAGGTTAATTCACACAGTTGCTACAGGTTTTATTTTTCCTTGAGTGTTGCTTTAAACCTAAAAAATCTCTAGGAATGAGAGAGACTGGATAGCAAACAGAAAGAGACCAAGAGGAAGAGTTGACCAGATTAAACGATGCCACCAATCATCCGATTAATCTAATCATCAGATGATTGACACTTAACGGCTGTCAACCGTATTCTATAAGTATTATTTTAATATATCGTCAGTACAAAGTCAAAAGTGGCGTATTTGCAAAGTTCACTGGTTTAGGTTTTTCTGTATTTTAACGTTTTCTATTCTCTTCACTAATCCAAAAAAACATAACAGAAAACAAATTGTCACTAATTAAATATACAAAATAGTTAATTTGCTCTATAAAAATCAGAAACTAGTTGTTACTACATTTCTGCAACTGTAAGTCTAACTCAATGTTCTCAGAAATTCTTAAATAAGCAATGAAGCTGATATTGATCAAATCTATATTTTTAATTTTCTTTGGTTTATTCAGCTAGTAAACCAAGTGAATCTGAAAAATAGAATCTTTAAGAAGTAAGAAACAAAAAATCTGAAATAAAGATCGTATGTAGTTTTTCAGTCTAGCCAAAAATATGAACTTGTATTTTAGTCAAATACAAAAATCTTAAATGAACTTTCCATTTTATTTTTACTAATCTAAGTAACTATTCTACTAATTATTAGAATTATAATAATTAATTACTTTCAGAAATGAAAACCTTTAATGCCATTTAATTCCTATGGTAAATTAGTACAATCAGAATAAATATGGAAAAGACCACAATGATGAATCAATTAATAAATATTAGTGTGAATCTATGAAAATATAAATTATAAATTTAATTATTATTTATGATTGAATTGAAAGTTAGAAATTAATATATTAAATATGTGGTTCACAAACATTTTAAACAACATTAAAAAGATTTTGGACAGGTATACATAAAAGATAAGAGGACAAATATTTCTCTTTCGCCTTTTAAAAAATGTAAATTATTAAATTAAATTGAATGAATACTGAATATTAAAAACCATTAAAAAACAAATTATCCTTCATTAATTAATTTGATGACGTTTTAATTAAATTCAGTTTATCAACAAATTTACAAGTGTTCTAGCGGTAGGTAGTAATTAAATTATAAATATGTATTTGTTTTTTGATTTTCAATTATATCATGGAAAACTATGATCAAAATTTATCTATTTAAAATGTTTTTATAATAGTATCATGTTTTTAAAAATATGGGTATAAATTATAATATATATGTATTTGTTGGATTATAGTAATAATTATTTTTTTAAAAAGATTTATGTAAAAAAATGATTTATACAAATAATCGATCGCTATAATTATGAAAGAATATATCCACTTATGATAAAATTTATATTAATTTTTAAGGTGTAATGTTAATCAAAATAACATGTGATTTAAAATTTAATGACAGCGTCCTGCCATATATAAATAAAATATGTTATTTATAGCGTATACATAAGGAAAATTAATATTGTTTTAAATCACCCAGCCATTGGTAGGTATGCTTTTCAGTTTGGTTTGATCATACCCGACCCTTGCGGCTTACCCAGGGCTTTACAAATATACCCGACCTTCCTGCCAGAGGTAAAGAAATACTTCTTGGATATTACAGCCCACCCTTTTCCATGGATACTAATAAATGAATAAATACAAGAAACTAAATAAATACAGTTTGTAGGTAAACCTGATATGTTTTATTCATCATATGTAATATTCTCTCGTTATGAGATATCATTCATTATTTATAACAGATTTTATAATCGATTGTAATAATGCTACAATCACTGAAAAATCACTGTTCGAAAATCATAACGGCTGATTGTAGAGTAAAATGGATATTGAAAAACATTTTAGAAAATTATATCATTAAAAGAATTCCCCACATAACCATTTCTTTATTAAAGTCGCTGTTCCCAGAATCAGAACAGAATCTTATCAAAAATATTTTTTATTAAAAAAAAATGTAGCTTGTTTGCAGGTAAATATATCAAATATATCATATTAAAGAATTTTCTCGCCAGCTCTTTATTGAAATAGTAATTAATGTTATGATGTGAATTAATCAAAAGAAGGCGCATAACAAAGAAAATATAGAAGTAAAGGTTGTTGTTGGTAATGTTTATACTGTCAGTGAGATATATGATCTCTTTCAGCGAAATTAGTAGCGGCTACCATTAGGATTAACGAGGGATCCACCTTTTCTTTTTATTCATTTTTATTCACCGGCAGTGGGCGGAGGGGAAAGGAATAAAGGCGATGAAATATAGAGCGCAATCATGATCCTGATGGGAGTCATGTCTCAGTCCACTCGTTAAATAATATCTACCACTAACATTTACAGTTTCGAATCATCAACACTCATAATTAAGATAATTTAATCTTTTCATGAAAATTAATTATTATATTTGCGATATTTGAATGTTCGAATCTGTGAGCAAATTTAAGTGCTCGATAAGGTGCACTTTAATGATTATATAGTATCTTTGATCAAAGGCTACTACTAATAATCTTAAGTTTTAAAAAATGTTTTTTTGTCAAAACTGAAAAAAAACTAGCTAAGTCCAAAACTGCTTTATTTTGAATTTTTTTTTTACTTTTGAATAAAACAACAATTAATTATTATTTGTTTCCATTCATTAGTATATCATTTACCTGAATACGATTCAAATTTATTTTATCAACGATTTTTGTCTCTATTTGAAACGTTTGAATCTTAGTTACAAAGGTGGTATACAGAAGTATGAAACAGTTTCATAAGTTATGCTCTATCATACTTATGGCTCAGACATACAATTTCTTTCGTGGAGAACACTTTTCCAGGTTAATTGCTGAACTAATATGTTTTAGATACTGGTTAGATACTAATTAGATAGAATATTTGTATATTCGTTGGTAACACATGACGGTAGCAGCGAGGTAACACGCCTAATTACCGACCCAAAGGTTATGAGTTCGAGCCCCGGCCCCAACCGGGAATTTTCCAAGCATATTATAACATAATACTCAATCACAGCCTCCCCTCGGGCATTTGTGAGACCCGTTTGCCAATGGGTGGTACTCACAAAATTAGGCGTGGAAGTGGCGAACCCACCCACCCTATGGATACTTCGTCAATAAGCGTGCGATATATACCCTGGTAACTATACTTTCTAAAAATCATTAATATTTATGATCACATATAGTCTAACTAATTGTAAATTGTATTGTAATGTAACTTGTAACTTGTAATAGTAATTGTAATTGTAAATTGTAATGCTATGTAACTTGTAACAGTAATTGTTAATTTTTAACTTTCTCACTTTGTAATTATATGTAACTTTCTCACTTTGTAACTTTGTAAATATGTCAATAGTAATGTACTTACTTTGTAAATTCAGTGTAAATGACCCTACACTTAAATAAATAATATCCCTAGTACATCGCGCGAGACCTTGGACCTCCACGGTCTGTCGTGCCA
>NW_027111944.1:2908-3293 GCF_000696795.3 Halyomorpha halys | reverse complement strand
ATACTAATTTTTTGTAGTGAATGGGAAGTTTAGAGCATTTGTCAAGTAAGTGTTGTAGCAATCGGAATCTACGAGCAGTTTCTTGTCGTTTCAGTTTTGTGTGTGGATTCCCAGTAAGTCTCTTGTCAAGATGGAGTCCTAAGTATCGAATCTGTTCAAGAGGCATTAGTGATGTATTTAGAAAGGATACTGTAGGACAGGAGAGTAGAGGTTTACGACGGAGAGTAAAGGTGGTCTGAAGGGGATTTGTCAGGATTTATTTTGAATCTCCAGTTTTTACACCATTCTTTAATAGATGTTATGTTTGCCTGTAGTGTTTGTGATGCATTAGTTGGGTCGTTGTTTACAGAAAGTATACATGTGTCATCAGCGTATGTTGTTAGGA
>NW_027111944.1:0-773 GCF_000696795.3 Halyomorpha halys | reverse complement strand
ATATATTATACAATTTTTAATCGATTATTAGACTAGAGTAGTTGAGATAAAAAAATAGGTGATGAATGGATTTAAATCCCACAAAGACGTGATTTGAATTTGTTTGATGTTTGGTTTTATTTTGACGCACTAAAAGTCTAAAAAATCTAATGGTTCAAAATGCGTTTATTTCGTTTTATTTTTTATTTTATTTTTAAACATTAAAAAAAAATTATGAATTACTTTATAGAAAACTTTTTTAAAAATTTATTTATTTTAATTTACAACTGTACAAAAAAATATAATAAGTACATGTGTGGAATGTTTCATATATGAACACTTGAAAATATCGGAAAGGAACCCCTCAATGGTTGGTGACAGTTCAAATATTAATTAAAAATTAAAAGATCCCGTGGCCATCTTCTTCTCAGGAGGATTATCAGAGATTGTCAAGCATGAGAGATTAAGAACTAATGGGTTAGGATGGGTAAGGAGTTCGGAATTAAAAGACGAAATATCTATTTCGGGCTAAATCTGCAACGATAGGGATATTAAGGTCTCTTATATTGGAAACTTGATATTGAATAATTTGCATAGCCTACAATATTCGATTATTTTTCACTCAGAACTCAACATTTCTAACACTTTTTTAAATTTCTTTTTATAAAATTTTTAATAGATTATTAGTCTTGTAGTTGGAATAAAAAAATAGGTGATGAATGGATCTAATTCCCACAAAGACGGGGTTTGAATTTGTTTGATGTTTGGTATCATGTGAATACGCCAATAGTCTA
>NW_027111943.1:140704-141014 GCF_000696795.3 Halyomorpha halys | reverse complement strand
ATGGGGCGAATAGAAGCGAAGATGTCGGAGAATCTACTAGACAGCGAGGATGCAAAAACACTGAAACCAGCGGTAGTCTGCCGTGTAAAAAGAAGTAACCTTAATCAGATTCAGGTAGATGAAGAGACCTCCTGGAAGATCATCAAAGAAAGATTAAAGAAGGCAATCGGAGGAGGATGGTGGACCCCAGAGGAGGATATATTCATGATGTTCAGAGAATCGAAAAAACCGAGAAAGGTCAGTATGTCGCAGAATCCTGGCACGCTATAACAGAATTCAAGACAAATTCAGCGAGATGTTGGAGACGATC
>NW_027111943.1:129511-137939 GCF_000696795.3 Halyomorpha halys | reverse complement strand
AACTCGAAAGGAACGATCTGAGAGGTAGGAGCGGAGGGTAAGGAAGTAAGAACGAGGTTAAACACGTGCGACAATTAAATAACATGTTCCAGAGAATAAGACATTTTGGGCTAAATTGTCGGGGGAAAAGTCGGCGCTTGGAAAGGAACAAATAAAATTTTTGGTGTGACCCATGGGTGATTTCTAGGGAGGGACTTAATCCAGACGCGGATAAAGTTGTAGTTATCCAGAAAATCGCGGTACCTAGTGACATAAAAGAAATTCGGCGGTTTACATGAGGTTTGATCCAGAAAAATCTCGTTCCACTCAACAACCTACTCAAGAAAGGAAGGAAGATGATCGTCACCTCGATGATGAAGGACAAAATCAGACGGTGCATGGAGAGGTTGCAGCAAGAGCCAGTACAAGCTTTTCCAGATTTTAATCGGCATTTCGCGATAACCACAGATGAGAGTGAGTATGCGCAAGGAGCGATGCTGTCTCAGGAGGGTGATGGGGGAGAACGCCCTGTGGCGTACGCTAGCAGGCACCTTACGGAAACAGAAAGTAGATACAGCGCAATGGAGCGAGAACTCCTGGGAATATTGTGGGCCGTCGATCGCTTTAGAACATATGTGTTCGGCAGAAGGTTCAAGGTACATACTGACCACAGACCACTACAGTGGTAGGAAAACTGAAGTAATCGTCCGCCAGGATAACTCTCTGGAAGGAGCTACTAGCAAAATATAACATGGAGGTTATATATAAACCGGGCAAAGAAAATGTGGTGGCCGATTGGTTGCCTCGTGCCATAACCACATTACCTGTATGGCCATGTACCAAATTATTTGGTAGACGAAAACCATTGGAATGACCAAAATTAAACATAGTGAGTACGGGAGGAGTAAAATAACGACGATCGCTTTAAGAGTCGCAACCAGGCGTGAAGAATGACCAGATTTGTAGAATGTTGAATAATGCTTCGAAACCTGGAGAAAAGTATCAGCTTTATGTTGGGTATGAAACTGTTTGGGAGAAGATCAAGCAGCTATGGCGTGATGAACTGATAGGAATGAACAGACCATTCATCCGTTGCAAACTGATGGTGGAAACCCTTTTGGAAGAAGAACAACAACCAGAAGTCACTCTAGCGTATCATCAGGGTAAGACTAATCACCGTGGGATCCCTGAGACTATGCAGGCCTTAAAGAGAAGATACTTTTGGCAGGAGATGAGGATGACTATATCGGATGTTGTAGGAAGCTGCGAGGTTTGTTTACGCACTAAGTGCGAGACACATAGGCCTAAAAGAAGACAGGAGAAAACACCTGCCACGGATGCTCCACTCAAAGTTTAACAAATCGACACATTTACATGGAAGGGGTACAAATTGGTGACTATGACTGACCTCCTCAGTAAGGCGGCAATGGCGCACCAGGTGCAAGATTGGTAGCTTCGGAAGCAGTATTGGCAGCTCTGCGCTTGGGGTTTCCGTTCTACGGAGTTCCGGGACGCATCTCATCGGATGGTGGAAGAGAATGTGACAACTCTTTGATATAAAAAGAAATGGTGGACTTGGATGTGATATGGCACCTCAACACACCAGGACACGCCAAAAGTAGAGGAGGTGTAGAGCGGCTTCGCGGAATGCTGAACGATCACTTTCGATTATACCACCTAGACCAAAGCCTGGAACCGGACGTAGCAATGCCAAAGGCAATTGCGGCATACAATCATTCGGTGCACACCGTTACGGGGTTTTCGCCGTTTGAGATCCTTTTCGGGCTTTGTGGAATCCGGCGGGACTAGAAGGGCAAGGCGGCGGACGGTGGCGAGATAAGCAAAAAACATATCACTAGGAAAAAGCTATGGGGAAAAGCCTCGGGAAAATTTAAACCTCATAGATAGAAAGGGAACGATTAAAATTGGGACAATTGTATATAGAAAGTAGGGATCAAACAGAGTTAAGGAGATACAGCGATACTAGGGATCATTCAGGGTGATAATAATAAGAGAACATAATGATGTAACTATTGGAAAAAAAAATTGGTGATCCTAGGGAGTAGTGGCATGCGAAAACCTCAGCGCAGTACCCCACTGCTCCCGCACCCTGTATGCCAGAGATGGCAAGGGAGGGGGATAAAAAAAAAAAAAAAAAAAAAAAAGGGAGGAACTCCAACTCCCTTCTTTGCCGGAATTCATAGGCCGTAGGCACATCAAATTCTTTGATGGGTTGAAAGCCTATGCCAATCCCCTATTCCGAAAAATAACCCCACCCCCAAGACCTGTGAGATGGCAAAGCACGGTCCCTTAGTCGACGTCCTCGCCGAGGGAAGGACTTCTGGCTCTGCAGCCTGAAGTCACCCACACCTCAACACAACCAGCCGGAATGGTCCCTCCCCATTCCTTGTTAGCCCCTGGCAGTCCAGCGACTCATGTAAAAACCGCCTTCAGCGGACCAAGCTTGTAACATCTTATAATGCCGTAAGGCAAACAAAGATAAATTGTATGTAGTGTATATATAATCCTTAGTTCTAAGTAGTATAGATAATTGTATTTGTTTAAATAAATAAAATAGGAGGTAAGAAAAAAAAAAAAGTCAGTCTTTGAGTAACTAGCGAGTTGGTCATTTCTATCTTTTCCCTTGTTTCTGTTTCATTTTTTGAGCTCACAAACGTTTAACTTATATATATAACTATGTAAGTATTGTGTTTTGGAAAATCAAACCTTGATTTTTACACATTTAAAACGTTAAAGTTTTATAGAAATAGTAATAAGAATATTATTGACTACATAATTTTTTGAACAATTAAAATAATAATTTTTATCTTAAGAAATAGTACTTATAAATTTCTTACCTGCTGGACTAAAGATTGTACTAGAAATGTCACTGGATTATTTGCTGCTCTAATAACTTCAACAGCTCTTTCATGACTAGCTTGTCTCAAATCTATTCCATCGACTTCAAGAATACGATCACCAGTCTTTAAAATAGAAGCATTAATTTATTTATTGATTAGAGTAAATATTCAAAGGAAGAGATATAAATTACAGTTGGAATATTATGCTAAGATTCCAAAACACAATCTTTTGTATCTAAAATCTAAAAAAGACGATCCAAATTGAGATAGTTCATCATTTCAAAACAGTGAAACATATACTTATATACTATCTCTATTTGAGACATCCATTTTTTTGTTGATGATGTGTGAAGTGCTGCCTCCATTTCTATATATATTTCTATAATATAATCTTGCAAAAATATCCTTACTTTGAATAATTAAATACTTTTTAAAGGTTATTTATTGAGAAAATTTAAGTTCGAATTGTTCTTATCTTATATTTTAATAAATAGATTTACTCCAATATTTTCAGCATTATTCTTTAACATTATAAATCAGATGTCTTCAATTATTGAAGAGAAATTTTAGAAATACACTTATAGGTTAACTAATTTCTTTAATGTATAAGTACTAAGTTCTATGCATAAGATGCATGGCGTAATTTTCTGGTGTCCAGCAGTTGTGGAGGCTTAGGTTTGGTTACCTTATAATTTATATTCCCTTGATAAATTGAATAAATTTTTTCATATCAATAAAAATTATAATTAAATTATTATTACCTTTAGTTCGCCGGTCTTGCCAGCTGGGCTGTTTGGAAGAATATTTTTTATGAAAATCCCTGAGATAGCACTGCTAGAATCTGGCTTTGAAGTGTATAGATCAACCTAAAGATTATTTAATTTTTCAATTATTCAGTATGATGGCATTAAATAAAATAAATTGTTACTTATTGTCATTTGAACAGTTAAGTTGGTTAGTTATCTACCTACAAGAGCACAACTAGGGCTAGAAAAGGGTTACAATCAGTTTGGAGTATACTTAAAATCTATTTTATATCATATATTTACACATTTAACATTAGTCATTCATAACAAAAAATATAGAAAAAATTTAGACATCTGTCTCAAACGCAACTTTATAAGAAGCCTTATGGATATACTATATAATTTGAGGATGAAATATCTGATATTTTTTGTCTAACTTAACTAAGCCAACAAAGAAAATGAATGAAATAACAAAAAAAAACTTGTACATTTACCACTAACAGTAGAAACCAATATCTCAACTAAAAATAATTGAAAACATTTGTTTCTAATTAAAAAGAATAATCCTGTATACTTTAATTATCATGAATAGCAATCAAATTAGGATTTTTTTATATCCCATCAATAATTGGAAACAGAAGTTTACAAAATGCAATACTCCTGGTGTAGCTTTTATTTATTTGTTCAATGAATCAAATTTAAAATTAGGGTACACTTGAAGATTAAACAGCGCGAAATTTATTTTGAGAAAAAAAATTATATTTATTCATAAAATGAAGCGTTCACTATCATTCAAAGGGTGTTGAAAAAAATACAAAATTTTGAATAATTCAACGGTCTGTTAATCGTAATAATACAATAAAAATATAATACTGATTTTGGTTATAAAAAAACAAATGATTTTACCAAATATTATATTATATGTCTAATAATTATCTTTAGTGTAATTTTAATTTTAGATATTACAACTCTTAAAAGAGTTTTAATTTAATAAATAATAATTTGTTGATAGATTTATAAAATTTGTAAGTGTAAAACTATAAACTATAATAGTAGACATAAGATTTGAAAGTGAACAGATTTTGTTTGAAATGTTGTCTAATAGTGTGAACTAAGCGTAAGAAGTTTGAAGGGTGATGATAAACAATTGAACATAATATTAATTATTAAATAAATCAAAACTTGTATCCTTTTTTGTCTCAACACTTTTTATTTTTCACCAGTCCAACGTTTCGGCCATTTTAGCCATCCTCAAGGACATCTTCAATTATAATTTCTTCCTCACATTAAATTTAGAGTTTACTTTTGCAGGCTATTCTGCCCAGGTCATTCATTAATTATAAGTTAAAAGCCTATTTTTTAAAATTTAAAATCATGGTGTGGATAATCTTATATAAGAAGAATTAAATATTTATATATACACCATATACCATGTATATGGTAGTGAATTTGTGTGGAAAATCTTATATAAGAAGAATTAAAATTTATGATACCAAAAAAGTGAAAATAAATGTTTAACTTTTTTAACATAGTGAACAAAATATTCCTCATCTATCCATACCCAATTGTTCTTAAGGCGGATCTACATGTTGATCAAGCCGTGGCGAACTCACGCATACGCGAGCATGTTGGCTTGGCTTAGCTGGTACAAGTTGGCCTAAGCTCGTTGCCGATCCGTCGAGAGTCCTTTTTTGGACAGAGATCAAAGGGGGTTCGTGAGATCGCTTGTATTATAACGTCTCCACCATTGTTCTTTGTTTTGTTGCATCTGAGAGGTGTTAGGAGGTCAAAGATTATTACTTGTTATAATAACTTTTATATTTAATCTCATTTATTTATATTTAATTTCATTTAATCTCCTTTCATTTTTTTGAAATAAAAATAAAATAATCCCAGTGCAATGGCTAAAACCACTTGTACGTCCACCTTGCTTGCTTCTCTGAAAAACACTGACATGTAGATGGTCCGTTCGGACGGTTCCTTTACCAAGCATTTGTACAAGCCTCCAATTCTTGGCGAGCGGCCAACATGTAGATCCGCTTTTATAAGGTTACTTAGTTTATCATTTTCACATAAAACAGTATCCCTTTTATAAAATTACAAAACCTATCAGCTTTATAAAATGTATTAAATATCTGTTTGATACAGATTTATTTTGTAGCTATACAATAAAAAAATTTTTACAGCTAAAGCTTTATAAAAATCAAAAACTTGAAAATGGTATGGTAAATTAGTATTCAACTATTTTTCAGATCAATCCTTCTCTTAAAATAAAACAGTCCATTCAACTATTCAGTTTATTACTTCAATAAACTGTATGGGTTCACCTTAATATTGATTTATATTTTTCATAAATGAAAATAGTTAATCACTTTTCATTTGAAAGTCTGTATATTGCATGAAAATATCAAAGGACTTTATCAAGCACAGAAGATGGATACATACGCAGAACAGTCAGAACTTTTTACAATGGATCCAAAGAGGGAATACAGATCTAATGGTGATAGAAATGTACTATATATGTGCACCTGATTAATAATGTCATTTAGAAGATCAATGATAGCTATAAGCACTTTGACTGCAACCAGTAATTAAAACTAGAATAATATATTTATTTATTTGATAGATAGTCCATTACAGTTCTAATATTAATACAATATTTCAGGCATTATTTTAGTTAGTACCTATGGAATATTGTCACTTGATATTAATGAAATAGTTTTACTATTACCTAAAGTATACTTCTAGTAAATATAAGTTCTAAAACTTCTACTTGATTTCATTATTAATATACAACTAGAAAAATGTCATAATACTATTAAAACTTGATTAAATAAAGGCTAGTGTATGCTAAATAAGCTTAGATGGTAATTTAGCCAATATTCATCATAAAAGAACAGGCCATAAGTATTTTGGGTAATAAAGGAAAATACAGGTACTATAATAAACTACATCGACACACCTACTCTCAACATAACACCACTAAATAAACCTAATTAGTTGTTAGGTTTATTTCGGAATGATATTTACCTTACCACCAACTATGCTGATACCAAGGCTGCATTTTGGTTCTCTAAAAATTTTTACACATCTTTGTGGACCCCAATGTTTAGAAAATAAAATAGCTGAGCCAGAACTTGTGACAGTCATTGTTCTTTGTTTACTTGATTCCTTAATTTTACGAAGGCCTTCTGTGCTTCTATGAGCTAATTGACTATTACTATTTAAAATAGGTTCACTAATACCTTTACTTAATTCATTGATATGTTCAACATTATAATTAAAACTATGTAATGATTCTAATGAACGTTCCCTAGAGAAAATATTAATTGTATATCTTTGAACAGTTTCAGATTCTTTAACAGAGTCTATAGTATCATCACTAAACGATAACGTACTTTCATCAACTGTAATAACAAATCTAGTATCTTTTGTATTGTTCACTTGTCCTATATCACTAACACTTCTAATATAAGTAGTATCAACACTTTTGTTGTCCAACACAGTTTTTTTCTTAATAATATGATAATCGAAGCTCTCTCTGGAAGTAGATACTTCATGCAATTCCTCTATTTGAATAGGAGATGAAACAAATGTCTGTTCTTCTAGCCAATCACAGTCAACATATTCACTTTCTTTATCACTAGCAGATTCACAGCCCAAAGGACTCAAGATAGGAGACAAATTTTTGGATCTGCTTCCATTAAAAGAAGGCACTGCTTCAGAGGTAGTCCTTAAAAAAAAAAAAATATATACATATATAAATATATACATATATATAGATATATGATAAATAGTGTATATGATAAGAAGTATATAGGATAAGTTCTAGAATCAAACAACCATTGGAATAACAGCTGATAACCTATGTGGAAGGTAAAAAAAATGACAGTATTATTCAAGCATTCAATGTTCAGTTCGTTTCTACTTCTTCTTATTTTAACTTTACTAAGTATTTTAACTGGTGCCGAAACAAGGGAAAATTAAGTAAGTTTTGTTAGTAGTTGAACAAATAAGAAATTTTAAGAAGTCTATAATCTCAAGACTGATACGGTATATTAGAAGATAGGTGAGATTAGTCATAGATTATTGCTTAGATACGGTTATCGCGTTTTTTGTTAGATACCGTAGAGCCATTTATTTAAGGCATAATCATGGTCGAACAGAGTGAACCTATGGAGCAGACTAATGGAAAGAACACCAATTCACCTACTGGCAATCCACCGATCGCTCAGGTGGTCAATAACAATTCTGAGTAATTACAAATAGAATGGACGAGAGTGAAGACGGCTACGGCCACATACTTTAAAACTGCTGTCACAGAATTTGAAAGATCCGGAGGAGAATTAGGGCACCTTAACCATTTTTTAAAGAGAGGAAATCAGATTCATAATCTTATAGAGGCAATAATCGAACCAGGATTGGTGGATGCTCTAAATGCCACGGAATTAAGAGCGTCTTTGGTAGGAAGGGTAAAACGGAATGTGCTAAATACCATACAAGCGGATGAGCTAACTTCGTGGGATGACGTAACTAAAAGGCATACGCAGGAGGACGCCAGACGCCACAGACAAGACAGAGGACGATTATTGTCTCTTCACGGAAGTGAGAAAGTCCAGACAATCAGATTACAGTTTTGCGAAAATATGCTTTATATATATATATATGTATATATAAGTTATAATACGGCAAGGCGTATTGTCCGCCTTAATACTCCCTACCCATGTAAATAAACACCAAGAATGTATATAAGGAGCATTGAGAGAGCAAATAAAACAGTGTTATTCCTATAGTATTGCGTACCGTTATTCTGCCCAACTTCCTACTTTTTTTTAATATTAT
>NW_027111943.1:119860-124411 GCF_000696795.3 Halyomorpha halys | reverse complement strand
AAAGAGAAGAAGGAATAAGATCTAACTCGCTTGAACTGCTGTAAAATACTAGCTTTATTGGGTTCAGCACATCTTTATATATACACATGATCAGCTGATCTGCTCAGTCAGCTGACATCGAAGTACCAGCTGACTGTAGCTTATATATATATAACGTTACGGCCTAATTCAGCTGTTACTTCGATGTCAGCTGACAGAGGCGATCAGCTGATTGTATGATATATATAGAGGAGCGCTGAGATGAATTAAGCAGTGTTTCAGTTGCAACCGAGAGTGTTATTACTTGTCCCTCATTAGTTTTTTTTTTTAGTTTTCAAACCCGATAACATTTAACTGGTGCCGAAACCCAGGAGCTTTGGATACCAGAACCATTTTTAGTCTCAAGAAATTGTTTTTTCTTTTTTGTTTATTATCTCTAAATTATGGCAGGTAACGGAATACTGAGAGCAGCAGTTCTAAACATCAAGGGTCAGAACCTAAACAACCCACTTCCAGCTGCAGCCAACCTGTAGCTCCAGTCAATCCGGAGATGGGGCTATTACCGGGAGTCTAGCGGAAGCTCATGGCACGACACTGGAATGGAACAAAGCCCGCAAGGCAACCGGTCAGGGTTTTTTCCGACCTTGAGAGGTTTACCGGGGATACGGGGGAATTCAAAAGGAAAGTAATTTCCTATAGGAGGGAGATCAACTGATGGGCCGAATAGAATCGAAGACAGCCGAAAACCTGTTCGATATTGAGGATGCTGAGGCGTTAAGGCCATCAGTTGTCTGCAGGGTGAAAAAGTATCCCCAATCAAATTCAAGCGGATGAGGAGACACCCTGGAGCTTGGTCAAGGCGAGATCGAAGAAGGCATTTAGTGGAGGACGGTGGGTCCCAGAAGACATATTTATAATGATTATGAAGGTGAAGAAACCGAGACAGTCTAATGGGCAGTATGCTGCGGAACTCCTGGCACGATACAAAAGAATCGCCGATAAACTCAGCGAGATGATGGAGAAAATCCAGGTAGAGGGTCGGATGCAATTCCTATCCAACGTAATAAAGATTCAGTTGGCGAAAGAGTTGGGGAAGAAAGAGGGAATGCCGAGAGGACGCTGCTTCGTAGAGTGTTCTCTGAAACAAACAAACACAATCGCCCGGGAACAGGAGGGAACATGCCGGTACATATCGTAGAAAGTATCCCGAAAGAATACAAAGTTATTGTGGGGTGAAACCTGCTAGGGAAGGTAGGTGCTTGGGTTAAGAATATCGGGGCAACTGGGAACGTCTTCTATGAGATCACACTTAAACAAGACAAGGTCACTTATGTGAAAGAGAGGAAATACCCGCAGGCGCTACGTCATCACATCCGGGAAGAGCTCAAAAGTTTAAATCAAGGAATAATTATTGATATTACATCCCCGTACAATAGTCCATTGTGGGCGGTAAAAAAAGAAGAGCGCACCTGGTGAAATTACCGAAAAGTATAGGGTGGTGATTGATTACAGAAGCTCAACGAGAATACCATAGACGAGAAGTATTGGACTTGAAGGCCGGATATCATCAAATTAAAATACACACTAAGGATCAACATAAGACGGCATTCACTTTTGAGAGGGGCCACTATGAATTTACAAGAATGCCATTTAGACTCAAAAATGCTCCCATAACCTTCCAGCACCTAATGGACCAATGTTTAAGGGGAATTGACGAATCTATATGTCCGATATATATGGATGATCTACTTGTGTTCTGTAAGAACGAGGATAAACACGTGCAACATTTACACAGCGTTTTCCATAGAATCAGATAATTTGGGCTCAAACTGTCAGAAGATATATCATCGTTGGGGCAGGAACAAATTAGTTCTCAGGGCCACACGATTTCCATGGAGGAAGTGAAAGGAGCGCTGTTGTCTCCGGAGTGTGAATTGGGAGATCTCCCTGTGGCGAACGCCAGTAGACGCCTGACGGAGACGGAAACCAGATACAGCGAAATGGAACGAAATCTCTTGGGAATAGTGTGGGCTGTTGACCACTTCAGGCCCTATGTGTTTGGCAGAAGGTTTAGAATACACACTGACAGACATCTGCCTAAAGGAAGACAAGAGAAGACACCTCCCACTGATGCCCCGCTTAACGATTTACAAATTGACACATTTACATGGAAGGAGTACAAATTGGTGATCATGACTCACCTCTACCTGAGCTTATAGGTGAGCTTGAATTCTTCAGTTTTGACATGACTGTTTTGTAGGGCCTTCCTAGGTGTTCTTGTCAAGTTCCCATACAATTTCTCCCAGCTGTTATGTTTGCTGTCCTTTATTGTTCTAACCAGGATTGCTAAACTAATTTTCTGATATGAAGCATGCTCTTGAAAATATTTATTCTTTATTCCACCAGTACACTTTCATGTGCTGGTTTCTCTTCGAAGTTTAAATCATCAATGTATCGTAAATATAAGTGATAAGCTCCATAAGTGGTGCAACTCTCTCTTCTGCTGGTTCTAGTGATATAAAATTTCCTATTATCATAGTAAGGGTGATTCTCAAATAGAGGTCCCAACTTAAAAAACAAGAAATAATTTCCAAAATTAGAAAAAAAAAAAAATCTGAGTGTGCTTAGATCAGCTCTGAACTAAGACCATTGCCAAGCAAAACTTTAAAGCAATCATTTATCTTTAAAATTTTAATTTGAAAATTTAACATTATACCATATTCCTTTTTTACACCGTTCTGATGTAGTTTACCGGATACCTTGTTCTACCTCATGTTGCAATTCCTTCTATATCGGCGAAA
Organism: Halyomorpha halys; assembly: GCF_000696795.3. Taxonomy (NCBI): domain Eukaryota; kingdom Metazoa; phylum Arthropoda; class Insecta; order Hemiptera; family Pentatomidae; genus Halyomorpha; species Halyomorpha halys. The sequence goes on along the minus strand of NW_027111943.1, from coordinate 121,631 downwards.
CTAAGAATTAACTTAAGAACCGCATGGTTCTTCCAACCAGAAGATGGTTGGTGGTGTGGTCAGTGAAGAACACAAATAAGTAAAAACTTTTTAATTAGTGCCAACGTTTCGGCCAGAATTTCCAGCCTTTGTCAGGGCAACTAGGTGCAGGTTTCAAGCCTTTGTCGGGGTGACAGGGTCGCCCTGATGTAGGATTAAAATTTCGGCTGAAAACGTTGGCACTAATAAATAAGTTTTTACTTATTTGTGTTCTTCACTGACCGTACCCCCAATCATCTCATTTAAAAAATCATAGAATATTTAATATCAGTCTAATTATTATTTTTCAGATTTTATTTTACAAAGATCATTATTCATAACAAAATGCAAAGTTATGAACAAGATCAAGCCTCAACAGTGATAACTAAAATCCTACAAACCTGTTTTTTTTTTCTTTCCAGCTGGCTTGTGTTAGATGAATGAGAGTGAAAGTGATGACCGAGGTCACGTTTTAAATTTTAGGGCTACCTCAACATTTTAGAATTCCAGAATTCATCAAAATGCCACTCTTGTTGGCTGTAATTTGTCCATTGTCCTGCTATTGTTTACTGGGACATATTTTGGGATATCCTACAGCCTGTTCTAACACTATAAAAAATTAATTTTAATTATATTTTTATGCTCTCAACTTGGACCTGAATATACAAAGTTTTTTCTGAGAGATGTATAAAATACAGTTAAGATGTATTTGAATGTAAAAAATGTTGCTCCAGTTACTGCAGTGAGAATTGAAGTGCTGATGGGAAGTATAACATCATTAAAATAATGAAATATAATTAATTCATCTTGTCTATTAGAAAAAAAATATTTCCAGAGATTGTATTACAGCCAAACTAAGCTAGGAAGCTAATTTATTCAAAAGAGACTTGTTCGAGAATCACCCATAATAAAGGCGCTCAGTCAAAGGAGCAATGGTTCTACTATGCCTACAATGATGACATCAAAGCAGATAACCTGATGGTCACTATGGTGAAATGATCATTGACATACCAATTGTTGTAACAGGAGGTAAAATTTCTCCTCGCACCCAAGTCAGAATGACAATCGATCCTCTAGAGCTTCTTGAGAATATTAGGTTTTAGCTGGTGTTAAGCAGAACAATAGTGAGTGCAGCAAATATGTCAATAAGACAATATTGCTATAACAAGGGTAGCGATGACCTTGCAGTTCTCGTGCTGTACAATTGAATAGAACTTCTGATTCTTCTAGTGTGGTGTATGGCAGAGCAAAGTTATCGCTCACCTTGGTCGAAACGCATATTTTTCTTGGAGTTAGATGGACCTAAATGATAAGGCCCTTTTAACCCAAGTAGGTGTTCAACTAGACTTCAACTATGTTCAACAACATCTAGCTATAATATAATAGCTATAATCATTCGACTACTCTGTACTATTCAAATAGTGCAGCAACATAGATACTATTCTCACTAATGTTTTGTCTGGAGAGCTTTGCGATTAATATCTGCTACTACTGCACATTGACAAATAGGTTAACCATGTTTCAGTCACATGTTTCATTGATTTCTTCCTTCACTTCAGAAGTCAGATTAGTTTTACAGTACAGTGTGAACTTGTATGTGTGTATGTTTATATATGTGTATTTTATATTTGTATGTGCGTATGTTTATATTATACTTTTATATGGGAATATTATATTTTTATATTTGTATGTATGTATGTATATATACATATATAATATTAGTTTACGAGGATTGTTCGTAAACTGGCGGGGG
>NW_027111943.1:119492-119810 GCF_000696795.3 Halyomorpha halys | reverse complement strand
TTTTTTTTTAAGTTGTAGTTGACTCTTCATAACTGGTGCCGAAACCCGGGAAATTCAGACCGCGTAATACGAAGGCAGTAACGGAATTGTTTTGTTTTTTTCTTCTCTCTCTTTCTTGGCTTTTCTCGTTTTAGCTTAGGGTGAAATTTTATGGAGAATATTTTGAGAGCAGCGGTTCTGACAGTACCCGAAAATACTCAGGCAGCGACAATGGTGGAATCGTAAGAGCAGGGACTTCCACCACTACCGACAACGACCTTGGCGTCAGCACATGCGACCACCCTGGAATGGATTAAGGTTCGCACTGGGACAGCGCAG
>NW_027111943.1:112433-118947 GCF_000696795.3 Halyomorpha halys | reverse complement strand
GCCATGGAACCTGGTGAAGGAGAGATTGAAAAAGGCGTTTGGCAGGGGCAGATGGACATCTGGATGAGGGAGACGAGGAGCATAGCGGAGGAGCAAGGTATCATGGGATTCCTGTCCACCATCTTAAAGTGCAGTTGGCCAGGGAGACAGGGAAACGAGAGGGCTTGCCCAGGGAGCGCAGTTTTGTGGCATGTGGCCAAGATATGATGGACGCCAGCGCAATGGAGGAAGAAGCTAGGACGGGAGTTAAAGAGGCAGGCTGGACAAGGGTCGCGTATAGTCGACCGAAAGCTGCACCAAGCTCATGGAGAAGGAGAGAGTTCCGAGAGAGCGGAAGGGAAAGAAGTGGGACCGGAGAAAGGCGACCGAACCAGAGTGGCAAGCCGAAAGGTAGCGGAAGGAGAGAGAACCGGAGATGCCACGGTTGTGGCAGGACTGGACACCCGGAGGCGCAGTGACCTCGTACAAAATGCCAAGAGTGCGGGAATGAAGGACATATGGCAAGGCATTGTCCGTATATATTCAGGCGGAGAAATATGAACCAGGGCGAACCAATGGAGGTGAACGCTCAGAGAATGGAGAGAAGAAAAATCCTAAGGAGAGCGTACGAGTCGGAAACAGAATCGGCCGAAACGTCCGTAACATCGGAAACAGCGTTGGAAGGAGGTGAGAAAAGGTTCGAAAAGGTGAGAAGAGGAGAGAGGCGGGCGGAAGATGAAGGAAGGAAACAAGAAGAAATCTTGTGGGGAGTGAGATCCCTTATCGACACCGGGAGTTCAAACACCATCGTGTGCTGAGGAGCGTTAGACAGGCTGAGAGGAGGGTAGGAGACACCCCAGGTGAAGGTATGTAATTGAAGATTAGTCACCCTGGGTGGGGCCTGTAGCGTCGAAGGGGAGGCAAGTATGGGGTTGAGTCGGTGGGGATTAACCGGTTCAATTACGGTACATGTGGTCAAAGAAATGCCTCGGGAATATAAGGCAATTCTAGGATGTGATCTGTTGGGTAAAGCGAGCGTGAGAGTTAAAAATACGGCAGGACGGTGGAATATCAAAATAGGAGGTTACACATTTCCGTGTCAGGGACTGGGAAAGGATGGTAACGTACGGGTGGGGGCAATTAGTAGGGAAGGAAATTGGAGGCAGGGCATCATGCAGGAGTTTGAGGATATCTTCTTTAAAGAAAGGGAGGTGTTATCAGCAACGGGGGAGACGGTGCATGAAATAGAGTTAAAGCGGGAAAAGGTAACCTATGTAAAGGAACGTCGATATCCACAGGCACTACGTGAGCATATACGGGAGGAGATTGAGAACTTAAGGAAACAAGGCATTATTGTTAATGGCACTTCACCCTACAACAGCCCCTTAAACCGAAAATTGAACGAGAATACGGTGGATGAGCGGTACCCTATTCCCCGGTTGGATGATACACTGGATAGTTTGGGTGGATCGACGATATTTAGCACTTTGGATCTCAAGGCTGGGTATCATCAAATAAGGATGCATCCAAGAGACCAACCGAAAACAGCATTCACGTTCGAACGGGGCCACTTCGAGTTTACGCGAATGCCGTTTGGGCTGAAGAACGCCCCCATCACTTTTCAGAGACTTATGGACTGAAAATACAAACGGAATATTTACATGCCTCTGTTCCTTCTTAGCTAAGACTCTAGAAAAATAAGATAGTTAATAGGTAGATAATAATAATAATATTAATAAGACTGATACCAGATATGAACAATGCAGTATCCGTGCATACTACTTGGCTACAAACCTTGAAACAGAAAAAACAGGATACCTTAACCGCATTCAGAGATATTGTAATGAATACTTAATAAAAACGTAAATATAAGCACGGAGAGTCTAAGTGATCAGATTAGAGTGATTTTATCAAGAAAGTTTCTAAATTCCATAGACCTCCAACTACTTAAAGAGGAAGCTCGTAGATTAATGGGCACTGAAAATGATGCCAAGCTTTCAGATAGAACGCTGAATATAAGAATGGATCCAGAGTCCGCAGATAGAATCAGTTCATCAGTCGGCATAGATGTCAGGGATGAACAAATGGAGGATGACACCGAATTAAGAAACAGACTAAGTGAATCTGTTTTGACTGAGCATGTGCTCCTTGATGGTTTACCGCTTCAAGAAAAACCACCGTTACCCAGAATGCCATTCAATAAAAACACGCAGAAGTTAATCGGCGCAATGAATAATGTAATCCAGGAACATTTAGGCCTGATAAATGGACTTCAAGATATTCCACATTGGCTATATATCGCTGCCAAAACAGTTATAGTTGAACTTAGAATAAAAATGGATAAATAGAAAAAATAAAACTCAAAGAGGTAGTACGCAAATACCACAGTGGAAAAAAAAGCTTCGACGAAAAATTAACAACTTGCGTGAAAAAATTGGTGCAATTTCAAATTATATTAGAAATCCTCAAAACGCAAGATCCAAGACAAAGAAGGAAATAGACGAGATTATTGTTCAAAACTTGGGTACAGTACTGGAATACGAATTAATTGATAGGCTTACACTACATCTGGATAACTTAAAACAGAAACTGTTTTTTACGTATGTTTTATTGAATTTACGATCTGAAGATTTCCGGCCAATAACTTGCTTGACTGGCATCTATAAAATTCTTACCTCTATCTTGGCAACGAAGATATATGACCGCCTCAAATCTAATGACATGATGCCCAATGAACAACTACGGTACAGAAAAGGAGCTAGGGGTTGCAAAGAGGTTTTTAGTAATGGATTCCTTCATTGCTGCACAGGTGTCTAGAAGGCAGCGAAGCCTTTCAATGGATCGATTATAGGAAGGCTTTCGATTCTGTACCACACAGTTGGCTGCTCAAAGTATTAGAGATATATAAGGTCCAAACTAAAGTAAGCAAACTACTCACGTATTTTATGGCAGGCTGGATGACTAAGTTGAAAATAGGAGTGACCCATGGTAATAACCAAATAAAAATAGTTTACAAAAAAACAGTTACAAAGTATGAGTGAAATTTTGGCATCCTATACCAAAGATATAAGCATGTGATTTGGACTTGATAAACTGCGCGGTGCTGCATATGAACAAGGGAAAGGTGGCCAATGCCCAAGACCTGCTGATAAATGAAGATGAGCGCATCAGGGAACTAGAAGCCAAAGAACAATAATATAAGCTCTACTGTGGGAAAAAAAAACTAAGGAAATATCAGGAATTGGCGATTGAATTGAAGGAACTGTATCACTTGGAGGGAGTTACTACTACTCCAAACATTATATCCACCAATGGTCTCGTACCAAAATCCACAGTGGCAGGCTTGAATGGTTTGGGAGTGCATATTGATGCACTAAGAGAGGCTCAACAGTCGGTTCTCTTAGACACAGCTCGTAAAGTGCGAAAGATTTTAAATATTTAAAAATATAAAATAAATAAATAAACAAAATATGAAGGTGGTTGGACTTCTAGGTCCCCCACCTCAGATATTCAACCTGAAGTAGTGAGAAAAACCGACCATAATAATAATAAATCCAACAAATCACGGGTGGATGTGGAGTGTTGTCTGGTACTAAATATTTACAGACACAACAATGTGGCCAAAATTTTGCATCAGGCCCTGGCGATAAAGTACGAATTAATTGAAGATAAGAGTCCATACTACAAGTACCACCCAAATATACTCATCACTTAAAATCATTATATCCACCAATGACCTCGCACCAAAATCCACAGTGGCAGGCGTGAATGGTTTGGGATTGCCTATTGATATGCTAAGAGAGGCACAACAATCGGTTCTCTTAGACACAGCACGTATGGTGCGGAAGGTTTTAAATATTTAAAAAAAAAAATACTTCTAGGTCCCCCCTAGAATACTCAACTCGTAATAGCAAGATAAACCGAAAAAGATAATAATACCAAGGACGAGGCAACCACTGTCAGCCTCAACTGGTACATGGATGATCTTAAGCTATATACAAAAAATAAACAATAATTACAAAGTATGAGTGGAATAGTGTCATCCTATACCAAAGATGTTATATGGAATTTGGACTTGATAAATGCACAGTGCTGCATGTGAACAAGGGAAAGTTAGTTAATGCTCAGGACCTGCTGATAAATGAAGATGTGTGCATCAGGGTGCTAGAAGCCAAGGAACAATATAAATATTTAGGTATACAGCAGCACCTCAAAATAGCTCGAAAGAATGTGAAACAAAAGCTAATAACAGTATTGAAAATGAGACAACGAAAAGTATTAAAGACTCAACTATCTGAAAAACACAAAATCAAGGCCATCAATACTTGGGTCATACTTGCGCTAAGCTACAGCTTTGGTGTATTACAGTGCCCAAATACCAGCCTACAAGAACTAGACCATCTTTTGAGAACGACACTAACGCAAGAGCGGGTCCACCATCCCATATCATCCAAATCCAGACTTGGACCAGCTAGCCCTCCATCGAGCGCCTCCCCAGGTGGTGGATACGAGGATGTTCATCAGATATGATAGATACTGGGGAATTAAAATATCCAGGGTGGATCAAAACTAGCTAAATCCAGGCGCGGCGGTTCCCATATTGGGCGGTGACCTGGTCAGCGTCTGTTCCCTACATTAGGGGCGCCTGTTTATTTACAACCTGGCAGTAGAAAATGCACTTACCCATTAAAAATGGAGTTGATAAATAGGAAATTAGCCGCGCACGAATCCGATACTGGAGCTGCATCGGGCGAGAATAGTGGACAGCTTTCTTCAGGGAGTAGTGGAGCGAGCGGCACTACCCGGTCGTCAGGATCCGCAAAGCTGCAACGTTCACCGGCCTATAGTTCGAGTTCGAGCTTGGAGGAGAGACATTCCCCACCCGCGCAAGTCGGCAACAGAGACCAAGAGGTGCAAAAAAGGATGAAATGGACGCTAGATATGAACAAGGATGTCATCCGTGCATACTACTTGGCTACAAACTTCGAAAGAGAAAAAACAGGATATCTTAACCACATCCAGAGATATTGGAATGAATACTTCCCAAATGTAAATATAAGTACGGAGATTTATATTACTCCTCAAGAGGGTCAGTGATCAGGTTAGAGTGATTTTATCAATAAATTTTTAAACTTCCATAGACCTTTAACCACTTAAAGAGTAAGCTCGTAGATTAATGACCACTGAAATGGTGCCGAGCTTTGTGATAGAACGCTGAATATTAGAATGGTTCCAGAGCCTGCAACTATAATTAGTTCATCAGTCGGCATAGATGTCATGGATGAACAAATGGAGGATGACACAAAATTAAAAAACAGACTAAGCATGTGCTGCTTGATGAAGTCGCGGTCTCGTGGTAGTGATCCAAGCAATGATTCAGGTGAACCTTCAGAACTATAGAAATTCCATTTTCTGGGTTCCCTCTGCTTGATCAAAGGTTTCTACCATTTTCTTCATTAGTTTATTATATAAAACGAGGAGTTTATCAGCAAATTCGCCCTCTGATTGGTCTTGTGCTGGACGCTCCTTGAGTAAGTAAAATACGTCTTCTTAAGGGGTCCACCTACCGCCACCGTATAACTTCTTCAGTCTCACTTTCAGTGTTTCCGAAGAGCGGTTCGATCTCCTAGTTTAGCATTGAGAACTCGTCGTGAGATACGGCCGATCAGGGAGGCTTCGAGTAGTCTTACGTCAGAATCTACTAGTGTGCCCGTGTCTTTCCTGGTGTCTATCAGGCTTTTAATTTGGTCGCCGCCCTTGATGAAATGCTCCAGATCTCCGATAGCTCCGGTAAATGGTTCTAGCTGACTCATTATTCTGTGAATAAACGCTGAATTTTGTGTCCTTATTCAGTAGTTCGATCTGCGTTGTTTTCGTCGCTTTGGTACGTTGCGACTATAATTTGGCCCGCTCTACTGAGGCCTGCGCCATCTTGTACTCAGATTTTTCAACTACTCTTCTGCTGCTTTCTTCATAATTGATTGATTAGCCTTATTATATAAGACTAACTATAACTACTATTCCGTTACTGGCCATATTTTTATGAAATGACAAGAGACGACAAAATTAAAACAAAAATTACTCCGGTATCTAAAGCTCCTGGGTTTCGGCACCACTTAAGTATCGGCGAGAGCAAAATATTAAACAAAGAGAAAAGGGTATAAGATATGACACGCTTGAACTTCTGTAACAGACTGGCGTTATTGGATTCCATACATATATATATATGTCAGCTTACATCGAAGTAAAAGCTAACTGTAACTCCCCCCGCCAGTTTACGAACAATCCTCGTAAACTTATATTATATATAAGTTATTTTGATATATATACCTGTTATTTCGATGTCAGCTGACTGAGGAGATCAGCTGATCGAGGGTATATAAGAGATGTAGCGGACACAAAAAGCTAGTGTTTTACAGCAGTTCAAGCGTGTTAGATCTTATTCCTTCTTCCCTTTTTTGACATTTTGCTTTCGCCAATACTTAACTGGTGCCGAAACCCGGGACTTTAAATACCGGAGTAATATTTACTTTAA
>NW_027111943.1:90574-107773 GCF_000696795.3 Halyomorpha halys | reverse complement strand
TTTTAATGATGTTATACTTCCCATCAGCACTTCAATTCTCACTGCAGTAACTGGAGCAACATTTTTTACATTCAAATACATCTTAACTGTATTTTATACATCTCTCAGAAAAAAAGTTCTTTGTATATTCAGGTCCAAGTTGAGAGCATAAAAATATAATTAAAATTAATTTTTTATAGTGTTAGAACAGGCTGTAGGATATCCCAAAATATGTCCCAGTAAACAATAGCAGGACAATGGACAAATTACAGCCAACAAGAGTGGCATTTTGATGAATTCTGGAATTCTAAAATGTTGAGGTAGCCCTAAAATTTAAAACGTGACCTCGGTCATCACTTTCACTCTCATTCATCTAACACAAGCCAGCTGGAAAGAAAAAAACAGGTTTGTATGATTTTAGTTATCATTGTTAAGGCTTGATCTAGTTCATAACTTTGCATTTTGTTATGAATAATGATCCTTGTAAAATAAAATCTGAAAAATAATAATTAGACTGATATTAAATATTCTATGATTTTTTAAATGAGATGATTGGGGGTGCGGTCAGTGAAGAACACAAATAAGTAAAAACTTATTTATTAGTGCCAACGTTTTCAGCCGAAATTTTAATCCTACATCAGGGCGACCCTGTCACCCCGACAAAGGCTTGAAACCTGCACCTAGTTGCCCTGACAAAGGCTGGAAATTCTGGCCGAAACGTTGGCACTAATTAAAAAGTTTATTTTTATTTTCTGTACCTCTGAAAACATATAAAGGGACCCTAGTTTCACACCAGTGGTTACTTAGAAGTTTTAAGGAAAAATAGTTTTGTAAAGGTGACCTATTTTCATTTTTGAAACCATTTGGTTAAGCCCTATAGTTGGTGAAAATTTCTCTGTAACTTATTTTACGAAACTATTTCCATCAATTAATGGTATAAAGTCACATTCTTAGTGTTGCAACCTGTCCTCAATATAATGGTTACAGAAATTTCAAATTCAAATCCTATAAACTCAGTGTCCCTTAATGTACCTTGACCTGACATTGTAATGTATGTTAAATTTTCAAATTAAAATTTTAAAGATAAATGATTGCTTTAAAGTTTTGCTTGGCAATGGTCTTAGTTCAGAGCTGATCTAAGCACACTCAGATTTTTTTTTGTTTTAATTTAGGAAATTATTTCTTGCTTTTTAAGTTGGGACCTCTATTTGAGAATCACCCTTACTATTATAATAGAAAATTTTATATCACTAGAACCAGCAGAAGAGAGAGTTTCACCACTTATGGAGCTTATCACTTATATTTACGATACATTGATGATTAAAACTTCGAAGAGAAACCAGCACATGAAAGTGTACTGGTGAAATAAAGAATAAATATTTTCAAGAGCTTCATATCAGAAAATTAGTCTAGCAATCCTGGTTAGAACAATAAAGGACAGCAAACATAACAGCTGGGAGAAATTGTATGGGAACTTGACAAGAACACCTAGGAAGGCCCTACAAAACAGCCATGTCAAAACTGAAGAATTCAAGCTCTTCAGACCTTTTAAAAGTAATCAAGTATTAGTATTAATAAATAATATCAGTGCTACTTTAGAAGTGATTTGGACAAAATTAAACCGCTGGATCAGAAAAATATTCAAAGAAATCTTACAAGAAGAATGGGACCTAACTTCTGACAGGTTTCTAAAGCCTGAGCTCAAACAACATTCCAAATGTTGCCTTGAAAGTAGCTATTAAGTCAACTCCAGACTTGACATAATGTCCCGTCTTCCTTGATGTTTACAACTCCTGTATCTGTGATGGGAATGTTCTGACCTAGTAGAATAAGCGTCTTATATATAGGATATAATTGTGTATGGCAGAACGATTAATTCCAATAAGTAGCCTGAGGGTTGTCTCTTTATCCAAGTATCTTATTCCCTTGCTAACAAAAAAAAATATTTTTAATGAAAGGAATTCTAATTTAAATTGTTCAAAATATTTCAGGAAAATATTTAGAAGAGCTTGGAATGGAAGATTAGAAGAAATGGAAATTATATTTCTTAAAATATTTATCCCATTTTTATGTAATAATGTGAGTCGCTAAAACTTCAGTGATATACCACAATGTTAGAACTTAATTTTTAGTTACCTTGTAGACAGTTTTCTTTGTTCGGCTTCTTGAGTAGTCTCAAATTTATGTGTTTTAAAATAATCTTCAGCTTCTCTTTTTGATATCAAATACAAACTGAAATTATTTAAAAAACTTCTTAGAGTATATATACATACGTAAACATATCCAAAGAAGTAATCTATTGTTATTCATGCAAAATAATTAAATTAAATTACTACCTTCACTTATATACGCTTTTACATATTTTCTTAAGTATTAGATTATAGATTAATTTATTATTTAAAGTTATTCACTCATGTTGAGCTAATCCTTTCACAAAAACCCTGAACTTTATAAACAAAGCTAAGAGCTAAAACTGGATGTAGGAGAAGTGGGAACCATGGCTCAGATCAAGGATGTGCACACACTAACTAAGATCTCTTGTTGTAGAAAATAGGTTTTATTATTTTGGTTTGTAAATAAAACGGTTGATGGCGACAATACTGCTGGGGACTAAGCAACAGGCATGCTGCTTTGTTCTATAACAGTCTGTCGTGGCATCCATTAGTGAAAACACATTCTCTTTGTCTTTATTTATAAAACCCTCCCTAAATTCCACAACAATTTGGTAGCAGATCGTGGTTTGATGAAAGGGTTAAGTGATGGGAGTAATTTACGTGTATTAACGGATACGTAAGCTTTGTGATTTATTTAGGTCTAACCCCCAAAATCAAAACACAAAGAACATGGACGCCACATTATTCAACATGAAAGGCTCGCTGCAGAATATTACGGGATCTGGTTGATGGAAATTGAAGCTAAGGATCTATACGAAGAAATTATTAAAAAAGAACCGCCGACTGAAGAAGGTGCAGCTTGGAAAAGAAAAAACAAGCAGGTACTTTCTATTATTATTCTAACCGTGATGATGTATTGCCGTCAATCAGAGGTGAAAAAAGTGCGAAAAAGGTTTGGGAAAAGTTGGGAGAGAGGTTTCAGGGCGTTCCAGAGGAAAAAGTGATGGATTTTATGTTTGACCTAACTAAAATTAAGAAAAACAGTAGTGAAACATTAGATGAATACCTTAGAAGGTTTCAGTGTTTCGCCCAGGAGATAGATCATCTAGGTAAATCTTTGACAGACAGAGAAAAAGTGAGGAATATTAAAGAAGGCTCACCACCCTGTTATGACCCAATTGTTAATGCTGTTTTGGTTAATGGTAATATTAAATTCACCAAGTTAAGGCAAATTCTTTTATCGTTTGAAAGGAGGAGCACTGTCAATGGAAACGAACAAACATCGAAAGTCCATCCAAGGCGATCAAACTGGAACCCAAAAATCTGTTTTCTATGCAAAAGGCCAGGTCACCTGGAAAAGGATTGCTGGTAGAATAAAGAAGAGAACAGACAACCCAGTTTGAATAAACCAAATGATACACAAAAGCCTCAACCAAGAATAGACTCAAACAGCATAGAGCGTCCTTGGCTCGGAATTTGCTTAAGTGCAACTACCTGTGATAGTATGAGGTATCTGGTTGAGGAAGGATCTGAGGAAACAAAAGAATTTGAAAAAGAAAATGATGTCATCTTTTCCTAGGAAGGAACAAAAGAAATAGATGAAGACTCCGAAAACAAAGTTCGTGTACTGAACAAGAGACACCAGATCAACAACAAACGTCAGATGACGACAAAATAGTCGATGCAGTCTCAGAAATAGATTATTGGGGTCAAAATATTAAGCTTTTCCCTGATTCAATTAAAAACGAAACATCTGTGTTTTCAAAGACTATGCAGTTGATGTTGATGAAGAAATAGAAGATATTAGCTCAGAAAAACTTGACCAAAAGATGAAAAAACACTTTATTGAAGATTTCTACACCGAAGATGAAGAACACCTTAGATTAAATACACATGACTCTGATTGGGATGTTGGTGAAAACAATATGGATTGTGAAGCAAAAAATGAGAATTTTACTAGTGCTAAAAGGAAGAAGAGACCCAGAAAGAAAAAGGGATTTGGTAGTACAACAAATGTTGCTAAACCTCTAATTGAGTCAAATTTTCATGATGACATTAGAGGGGATTCCTTTATTAGAGCGAATATTATAATCCTGAGTATGAAGAATCTGGATGCAGTCAAAAAGGGAGAGGTCCAAATCATCAACAGAAGACAGAAGACCAGTTGGGGATGTTTGGACCAGGGACTTGATGAAGTGTTTTGTGAAACATTAAATAATATAGAGTGATGCAATTAAGTGAAAAAATAGAGCAAAGTAATAAATGAAATGAAAGCAAAGTAATAAATGAAAGGAAATAATAAAACATATTTTAGGAAGGAAATTGTAGAAAATAAGTTTTATTATTTTGATTTGTAAATAAAACAGTAGATGAAGACACTATGATACTGCTGGCAAGAGGCATGCTACTTTGTTCTAGAACAGTCTGTAATGCCATTCATTAGTGAAAACACATTCTCATTGTCTTTTTTTTATAAAAACTCTCCCTAAATTCCACAACATCTCTTCACTTAGTTAAAATATAAGATAACAAACATTTGCCAAATAGTGTGAATGGGACGAGGAAGAGATGAGACAATGGATAAGGGTTTTGCATCCAAGGATATCTAAGAAGGGTAGCTTACCTCCCCCCACTATGGCATAGAAGAGAAAAGGCAAAAGCCACATTTCTTGTAGCAAAATCTGAAAGTACAGGACTGCCCCAAGAATTGACGAACTGAAGCTGTAAAGGTCTATGTGCCTTCCTGATAACCGACAACTATGGTTGCAAAGTTCAAGTGAAAGGTTTTGAAGCCAGACCAAGTCACAGAAAAAATATTATGTACCTCACCAGGGACTAGTTACACCTGAGCTAAGAGACCTAAGGTGAAGGAGGTCAATTAATTATGCTATTACTAGTAACTGTAAGGTGCTAGTAATTTCCTATAATTCAACTCATTCATTCAACAAGTCAATTGCTGAATTTTGAGTTCTCTCATTCAGTCACCCTGATGAAGGGCTACACTTTAGGCAGAATAGTACCGACTATTAAATTAGTACAATACCTTATGATACATTTCTTTTCTGACTGCTCCTCCAACCATCTTCTTCCTTGATTAAAGAATTTATGTTTTACGAAAACAGAAACAATCTGTAAAGATCAATGGAAACAGAAATGCAATAACTAGAATTAAATTTAAACTTATGGGCACATATATTTTATTTTTTATGAGTATTGTAAAATATATTTGAAAATACTTTATCCTCAAATATTTTCCAAACTTTATTAATGCTATTACTTTTTCAGTTATATTTAAACAAGAAAAAGGCTCAAAAGTAGGCAGAAGGATGTGCATTGTAGTGATACAATATTTCAGTATTGATTATCCTTAGAATGATTTATTACAAATTATCGTACAAACTACTGTCAATTTCAAACAAATAGAAATAACTAGCTGGAAAAAAAATCTTATAAGATTAGCAAGGCAGAAGCGAGTTCACTTTAAGTTGTAAATAACATACTTGAACATGGAATAGCACTGATGAAATACTACAACAAACTTCATTCAAAAGATGAAGAACAGAAATTGCACTTATGCTCTTAGTTGAGAAATTCAGAAGGAATTAACCAAATTCTAAGAAAATTTGTCTTAAACTGAAAATTCGTTGTCTTAAAACGAAATGATATCTGACATATTGTTTTATTCATAAATTTTATAAACATATGGAGCAGGGTGGCTCAGTGGTATGACACACTACTAACTCCTAGGACCTGGGTTCGAATCAAGAATGTGACAAATTTATTCTGTTACTGTAGCTTTGAGTCAACCCTGTGGCTTCAGGAATCCTCTGGGGTCCACTCAGCCTCACAAAGTAAGTATCCTTAATTGGAGTAAAATCTTGTTGTCGTATGTGATTCTGACCAAAGTACTAAATCCCTAACCATTCAAGGGTTGGTACATTTTTTTAGTATTATATATATATATATACACACAAAATTACTCAAAGCTTGAACCTCTATGTCTTAGATATTCATGATTTTTTGTGTGTTAGTAATACCAAGTACAATACAAACATATTTTTTACATGAGTAGTTTTTAATACTTATTTTATATAATTGCTGAAACAGCAGAATTTAAACCTTTTAAATGTCAAATACCAAAAGAAAGTAAATGCAATGGGCATCAAAATGAGCTATAAAACAACCTTCTAGCCCATTCTGTTGTAATTCTACCAACATTTTTGTGATTCAAAGTATGGAGAAATTCAGCTATTTTAGCAATTTTGATAATTCTATGTAAAAATACTACTCATATAGAAAATATATATGTAACATACTTAGTTGCTATTGCTAATACACAGAAGAATCATAAAAATCAAAGAGAACATAAGCCATAGAGGTTCAAGTGATTTCATATGAAGACACTTTGCTTTTTACAAAATTAAATTTTAAGCAGTGGTAGCAATCCCTAAAATAAAGTTTAAAAATCCCAAAATATAGTGATTCTTTTTTACAGAGTGCATACAAATCGCAGGGTACCCCAAAGAAAAATACAATTTATTTTTACCCTCATTTAAGAAAAACCCTAATTTACACCTTACCCGGTCTCAAACAAATTAAACCAGGATATTATATAACTGATTAATGTATTTATTGACAAAATTTAAGTAAATATATAAAGAAATTCTTTTAATAAAAAGTATTTTTATCTATTTAAAAAAATAATAGTAATAATGTAACTTTTAAAATGAACTAAAAATTACACAGCAAACAAACGATTAACATACCTAGAACAATTTTTTTAAAGTTTTTAATAAAGAAGAATGCTCAATCCACTTATAAAGGAGAAGGACCATACAGAAATTTATTAAAAACAATTAAAATAAAAACAAAAATATCAAATCATCCCTGTTTATCATAAAGTTAAATAATATTTATTTATAATATTTTTTTCAATTACAGACTAGAGTACAAACACACATTCTATATATGAATTAATAATTCTTATAAATAATATATTAATAAGTAGTAATTATTACGAAATTTATTTACTGGCAAAAAATTAATCAATATGGCTTGATTCTTGAATAAACTATATTATTTGCAAATTAAAATTTGAAAATAAACGTTTCCAAAATCTAAATACAATTAAGTTATACTTCTAAATAAATAATCAAATACTTACTACAATCGATAAAACTATTGTCACTATGAAGCCACATGAACAAATCATAAAGCAGCAGGAAACTGATAATAGAATAGGAGCTTGGTCTACATCTAACAGGATTACCATCCCCTACTTCTATAGGGTTTCTTAATACTTTTGTAATAATTGTTTTTCTTTCTACATCTGCAGTAGTTTAGGTCATAAAACATGGTTACTGCAATGTTAAATTGTTTTTTAATTATAATATTTTACTTTCAACCATTAGTCATTCACTATAAATTAATATCAACATCATTACCTCAAGAAATCAAATTTCCTAAAGATTCTTTCAACAATTTATGAAATTAGCCTTTAAAAAAATCAATGATGCCAAAAACTGCAATTCATGAAAAATTTCAGTTACCATGTTTTATGACCATACCCCTCATATATATAATAACCAATTTTCAAGAAGAGGCAATACTCTCTATTACACATTCGATTTGTAATTGATAATTGAGATCATTGTTGTTTTGTAAAATAAATGATATTTATTTTTCACCAGAACTGCTTTGCCAACTTAAAACTTAAGGGAACCCCCAATATAGATAATAAATAGTATAGGCTAATTATTTTTATTAAGTAAAATCAAATTAATTAATTTCTCATGATTCATTAATCTTGCTTAAATAAATGTGTTCATAATTGTTTTACCAATGAAAACATCAAAATTATAACTAAATAAGAAACTAATTATTTTTATTAAGTAAAATCAAATTAATTAATTTCTCATGATTCATTAATCTTGCTTAAATAAATGTGTTCATAATTGTTTTACCAATGAAAACATCAAAATTATAACTAAATAAGAAACAAATATTAATAAATGTTTAGCTTATGTCATAATGAG
The DNA here is from genome assembly GCF_000696795.3 of Halyomorpha halys. Taxonomy (NCBI): domain Eukaryota; kingdom Metazoa; phylum Arthropoda; class Insecta; order Hemiptera; family Pentatomidae; genus Halyomorpha; species Halyomorpha halys. The sequence goes on along the minus strand of NW_027111943.1, from coordinate 99,645 downwards.
ATTAATCATATTATTGATCTACATATGTTCAAATAATTATTTGAATTAACATAATGAATTATGAGCAGTAATTAATTGGAAAATATAAAAAATTTCAAATAAACTATGTATATATATTTTTTTTAAATATATATCAATTCCATATTTAGTCTCAACACTCTTTATCATATCAACAGTCCTATTAACAGGAGATAATAAGAGTGTTGAGACTTAACATGGATACCATTTGATTTATTTAAAAAATAAATACCAGTTTCAAGAAATTAAAAAGAGTATATATGTATTTATGTTTTTATCTTATTTAAGTAATTACTTTTTTTCAAAATCCCAAAGTCTATTTGTGGTATCTCATTATCATTACTATATTCATGCAAACTTTCTTTTATCGATCGTTGGATAATATACTATTCCCTTCCAACCTTTGTGTTTGTTTCTCCTAATATTATTTTCACGCAGTTTCATTGTAATTTATCGTAAACGCCCTCCAATTTACTGTTTAGTCTTCAGTTGGAGAATGAATGTTTATCAACTCTTAGGTGTATTAGGGAGTTCTTCTGTCTGTGTCCCTCATGAGTACAAAATTTCTTGGATGTACTTCTAGTAATTTGTAGTTAAAGCATTCTAAGATGTCTCCTTTTTTTGTTCATAGAGCGTTTGGCCATCTCATACCACTCGCTACCCAATTCCTCCCTCTGCTGTATGTCAATGGAATGGTTGTGCATTACAAATAATTGTAATTGCAATTACATGATGAACTAATGTAATTGCAATTTTGGTCCGCTAATTACAATTACAAGCTGAGCCAAAGTAATTGCAATTACCAATTACATTCTTATGTTTCTTATTATTTTTCCCCCAGAACTTCTAGTAATTTTAATACAATAACAGGTAATTTTAAATGTAGTAACAAATACTTAACAACAAAACGGTAAAAATCTGCTTTACAATGGCTCCAAAATATGAAAACGATATCCAGTTTATGAATACAATTGCAAAAAATGCCAATTATGATTACAGTAATTGCAATTACTTTAAACAATTACAGTGATTGTAATTGTGTCTTACAATTACTTTTGTGAAATTGTTCTTCAAAACCACTTTTTTTTAATGTTTTGAACCATATAATGGTAATTTTAGTGTAATTATAGTGCAACTGAAACATGATCTTGAAGATTTAATTAAATTCTTTATGTAATGATTCCTCCCCAATTCTGTGGCCAGTAGTACCTCAGTTTTATCTGAGAGCTCAAGTTTCTCACCAGATATATCTACAGCCTTAACTTCAGCCCCATCACCTCCCTCCAGCAAAGCGCACATAGCTCAGAAGTGATTCTTCCAACTATTAAGGATGATTTCCTTTTCAAGAAGCAACTTTCTAATTTGGACTTTGCACTTACTCGTGCAGGCTTTAAATTGTTTCCAGCTGTTGTAGGATAGTTGGTAAAATTTCCTTATATCAATGCCCTATTTGGTCTACTCCATGTAAACTTGTTCTTTGTGCCATTTCACTTTCTTCTATCTGTGGAGTTTCTTTTCAGTTCTTCTTTTTTCTTTGTAATCCAACTCTATTTTTCAGTTTTTATTAATATTTTTTCAGATTATTCTTTTAATATTCAGGATGTTGATTCTCTCTTTCATTTCCCTTCTATTTCATTCCCCACATATTTATAATTGCCAATAACCATTATACTCAATTTCTTTCTTAATCCAAAGATGGTTATTTTTCTTCTAACTTTCTAATCTCTAAATTATTCTCTTATGGTCTTAATAATTCCTGTAAAATGAATGCTTATAGGTTCCTTTCTTATTAACAGTCACACCACATATTTGCACTTATTTCCTAAAAGTATACTTGTAGGATCATGTCAGGGTCTTCCAACAACTAGCCATCTTAATACTATTTTGTTTTTTCAACTCTGTACTAATAATCATGGTAACTTTCTCCATAATATATTCAGTCCCATCTATACATTTGCTACTTATTGTATATATTGTAATATGCTCTTTTTGAGTAAATAGTATATTTTGATGTATAAAGGGTTTTTAATATGTTTTATTTTATGTATCATTTTGATATTGTTCATTTGTTTTGTTTATCCAAAAAGCAAGCTAACCAATTTTCATTGTCCATAATAAATTTGTGATTCAAAATAAAACCAAGATGGTGGTACGTATTATTCAGTCAACAAGTCCGTTGAATCAAGGCCATGTTGAACAGATTCAAATATCATAAAAACTATTTTAACTCTTCCCATCATAATTGAAAATACAGTAAATTTAAGAAAAAATAGAAGTCAAGAAATAGTGCTAATGAATAATATTCAGAAAGTAAATAATTTGCAAAAATCCCTAACTGTTGTAGGAGAATCGATGTTTAGATGGAACATCGAGGCAGGTTTTGGTTTTTAGAGGCATTCGTTGTTTGGGCGTGATTAGGGAATGATGTTTCCAGGATGAGGAGGTCCTCATCAATTTCTGTCCAGCAAGGGTGGACATCTTGAAAAAGGAAGACAACCAAGAGTCACACAAGAAAAAAGGACTCTGAGTTTGGATTGCCTGGTGAGAGGACGTCCGTCGGCTGGAAGCGGGAAAGATTGGAAACCATTGTTGTGAGAGAGACATAGCTTTTTAGAGGGACTGGAAGCCATTTTTGACGGTAGGGCATAGCATTATAGAAAAGAAGATACCAAGAATCATCAAAAGAAGATTGTGAAATTGGTTAGTTTTGTTATACCTAAAAATATATACATGTGTAAAATAGATATTAATTTAATTAAGTGTTAATAATAAAAGTGTCTGTTTCTGATTGCCTAGAAATCCGCCCTGAGATTAAGAGTCTTTTATATTATAAAATTTAAATAAAATTATATTATCTATTTAGTATTAAAGTTTTTAATTTGAACCAAATCTATCTCTTTTATATTTGAAATTAGTTTAAAACGATTAAAATTCTTTTTATTTTATTTTAAATTATTACATAATATAGAAATAATCCTCCAAAACCACTATTCTGTAATGAAGTTTTACAATCCTCATTCATATCAACTACCTGTTTCTCCATTTATGTAAATGATTTACCAAACACTATCTTTCATTAAAACATTCTTTTCTCAAATCCAAACAAATCAAAAGCCATTATAATGAAATTCTCTCTATATTTCATCCTTTCTTGGCCTTTTCTTTACTAATTACTCTAAAGCAGTGCGGTTTCCTTCTTGAAAACTTTTGATTAAAGTTTATCTTTCACATTCTGAAGCAGATTTCCATAAAATATATAGGGTGACGTATAAATAAATATGATGAATGTTAAAGAATCAATTGATCATGTGTAGGATCTTTGAGTCTAATAAATATTGCTGAGTCATCCATTAGTGTTTAAAGGCCAACTAGTAAGACTGCAGTCATATTAAGTCAAACATAAGAGCTTCATTCAAGAATACAGCTGTATGTTTTCTTATACTATTGCTGGAGAGCTGCGTATAACTACTCAAGTATTATTTCACTTTTTAAACTTTTTCTAACACATTTGTCATCACCCTCTTATAATGTTTCCTCTTTTTAACTGTTGTTAAATACTCATTACACTTTGTCATCTTCCGGTACTTCGTCATCCTTGTAACATATATATTTTTAAAATTTTCTAAAACCATTTGTTGTCACCCTCTCACATGCTTTCCTCTTCTAAATATTTTAAATATTTTCTACTTTTTACCCACTTGTAACGTTTCCTCTAAAAAAACACTGTCACCTCTGTAACGTATTTTTTAAATATACAGACTCTGGCCGTTTGCAGCACAGAAACCACTTGGCGGTAACATTTCAAGCTAAAGGTTCATTTTATGTTTTATTCTCTTTTTTTTCCTCTATCTTTATTTTAGCCCCCCTTCTTTTCTATACCTTTCTCAATTTTATTTTTCTTTCCATATTTTTAATTTTTAAATTATTAATAAACTGATATATTCATATTTCTTTGCATTATATAACTTCATTTTTATTTTATTTCCTTAATTATGTTATTTTACCTACTTATTCAATTACCTATGTATACATTTTATTTTACACTTCTTTCATCACTTTATTTTATTAATTCCATTCTGTAAAATGATTTACTTTATGTCATTCTGTTTATATTTTCTTTTTTATCTTCTGTATTCATTGGTTGTTCTGCTGCTAGCCCTGATGAAGGCTAGAAATTCTGGCCAAAAAGTTGGCACGATTAAATAAGTTACTTCAACTTATTTGTGTTTGATTTTGACCACACCCCCCCCCCAACCATCTTCTCGTATAATTATTTTTATTTAAGTCAGTAGTATGGGTTTTGTAAATGTTTTGACATAATAATGAAGATTACGATTCATGGAGATTCATGAATTATATTAATTTATAAGAAGGCTTTCAAATGGAGAAAAATCTAATTACTAATCTGTTATTTGAGATTGTTATTATTATTATTTTTTTTTTAAGTTATTCAGTGCTGTTTAAGATGACAAATGATAGATCCCTTTCTATCCATTTTCGAACTAAGTATTAGAGTTTAAACTTTGTTAAGCTTTTTAATATATCTGCTGCTCATAACTGCTTATTTATCAGTCCTGAAAATGGACTGGTGTTAGGAGCTGTCTGTTATTTTGTTTTTGTTACTATCCTTGATTTCTTGAAATTAATTATTATACTGCTTATTTCTACTGGTCAATGCATTCAGCTCTACAACAATATTATAAGAAAAATATGCAGCTGGTGTATTATTTTTATGGTTTTTGTAAATATTGTGACATAATAATGAAGATTACGATTCATGGAGGTTCATGATTAATTTATAAGAAGGCTTTCAAATGGAGAAAAATCTAATTACTAATCTGTTATTTGAGATTATTATTATTTTTTTTTAAGTTATTAAGAGCTGTTTAAGATGACAAATGATAGATCCCTTTCTTTCCATGTTCGAACTAAGTATTAGAGTTTAAACTTTGTTAAGCTTTTTAATATAACTGCTGTCCATAACTACTTATTTATCAATCCAAATAATACTATTGCAGAGAGTTACAAAGTGGACGAGAAAAAAAATAAATAAATAAAAATTACTAAAAAATAAATTAACTATTTGTGAATATGTTAAGTTGTGCTTGTCAGTTTTTAAATTGAAGGAAGAAGGTTCTAATTGGATATAGAAGCTTTCAGAGATGAGCCTTTTGCCATGGTTACGAGTGGCATCCTCGTAGTATGACCGTAGTCATCCATGGTCAACTATCTCTCATGTTTAAAAATAATTATTTATCTTCTAAAACTAAAGCTCACATAGTAACCAACTAGCCCCTTCCTAAGATTTAAAAAAATCCTAATAAAATAAACAAAAAACTAAAATATTTTTATTATCTAAATAAAAAAATAAAATAGACATTATAAAGTCAATATTATCTATCATCAATGTATTATTAAATACAACATGGAAAGATACAGGTTTGGATTTCTTATTACCTCACTTCTGTAGATAATTGTTCTTCCTGTATTAAAAGGGACAATGCTTGAGACTCTGAAATATTTCTTAATGCTTCATTGTTAATTCTTGTTATAAAATCACCTGCACTAATTTCTTTATTTTGTGCTATAATTCCATTTGGCAAAATCTCTTTTATAATCATACCATTAATACCATCAGCTACACTTCCCAATTCAATGCCTGCAAAAGATATTAAAGATGTTTATTGTAAATATATTTATATTTATATATATAATGTATTATTTATTTGTTATTTGTAAATATAATAAATAATATACACAAACAAGGCTTCCAAGCATTGTGGCAAGTATCTGAGTCTTTACTTTGGTAGTAATAATGTAATCGGAGTTTATTTGAGATTCTGGTATTATCATTTTAATAAATGGAAACATAATTTTAACTTTAATTTCATTTTTTTTACCTAGACTATCTTAATTCCAAATTATTTTCAATGGTATATTTAGAAAGAAATATATTTTTTTAAATTTTATATTTCATCTTTAGTATAAGAAACTAAAAAAATGTCTATTTATTAAAACGATTTACGAATGAATATGTCTCATTTTATCACTCATGTCCAAGTTTTCTAGTGCAAGGCATTAATTTTAATTCTATAATTTCAAAAGAAACCAATCAATGACACTTGGATACAATATGACTATAAATAGTAGTAATATACTTTGGGACAACTAGAAGTGGAAACTTTTTATTTTTGTACTATTGTTAACAAATTTAATTCTAGGTTGAATTTTTATGAATGGAAAGTATTGTCGTAAAATAACAGAAACTAAACCAAGACAGTACTAATGATACTGTCTATAAATTCAATATTAATAAAAACATATTACCCATCTATTGATAAAAAAAAAAAAAATCAAAATTAAAATAGTTATAAATTCAAGGAATTCATGGAAGCAAACAGTTATTAAGTTAGCAGAAAAAAAATATCTATTCAAAAAGTAGGATTAAGGATTTTTTATTTGGAGTTTAAGATCCTTATGTTTTCCATTTTAAACCAAGAAAGATAGTTTATCTAACAGGTTACCAACCAATTCTAGTCAAATTAGGAAGGTTTAAATTTATTCCAAGGGCCTGGCATGAAATAAAAGTCAATCCACCCAGACTGGATTTGAACTGACATCGCTTCTGACTTAAGAATGCTAAGTTTGGGGCTTAGCAGGCTTGACCTTAATGGAATTGATTATGGTTTTAATAAAAAGCTAACATTATGAACTCATATTGGTGCCATAAAATATTTTTGATCCCAGGCCTCCTTCAATATATTTCAACAGTTGGGTAGTGTTAAGTAACTGTTCTCCAATTCAGTACTCCAAGCAGCCTGCTTCATTATCCATATCTTCAAGTCACCCAGACAAGGTGTGTCTCCTGGTTCTATTACTCTATATTCCTGCTCTAATAAGCCCTCTAGAAATATTTCTCACTAAGTCACATGAATTGACACACATGCCCTCTGAATTGAGCAGTTTCAAGGTTTATACTACAAAACTTTTATTAAGTATTATTAAATTTGAATTACTTTATTTTAGTTGTGAATATTTTAAATTTCACCTGTAGGACATATTACATCCTCTTTTCCTTAATTTTGTTAAAACCAGAATTACAAAAACTTCCTCTATAAAAACCATACTGTATAAAAATAGTTCATTCTATTCATATATAATAATTATAATTACAAAACAACCTAACAGAAAAATTAACATCTAACATGAATATGGGCCATTCTCCAGTTTTGTTATTATTTTAGTCACAGTGCTATCTAAGAATAATCAATCATCTGAATCTGAATGACTTTATTTTGTTATTATCCTCCTTGATGCCATTTCCTTCTCACTTTGAGGTTCTAATCATGTACAGTTCTATAATCATTAACTGTTTAGTTACAAAATATATATTTATTGTTCTATTACTGACAGGACCTGTGACAAAGCTGGGGCTGAGAGTTTAAAAGTCAGTCTTTTGTAGTAAACCTAAAAAAAAAAAAGGGAAAAAATGGCTACCATTTTTGCAGTATACTTTTAAGTAATGGTATGAAACATAATTTGAATTTCAGATGGAACACATTTTGTTTATAAGTAAAAAATTGTTGCTTTGTCATTTTCCAGGCTGTCACTCTCTAGTCTCAATGAAAATTCTAAGGTGGGTAGTGAGTGAGTGACCAGGACAGCCAATAAACAAATATTTAATTTTCTTCCAATATTTCCTATTAGAACCCCCATAGCTTGACAACCAGAATTTTCAATTTGTAGCTCAAGACACTGAAGTCTGTAAAATTAACATATAAAATGAAATACTGCTAAAACCTTCTTTCTATTAGTTATGTTAGATCCTGATTAAAAATCCAATTTTTTATTAGATAAAATATTCAAAATAATGTTTGTTATTATGCTCTATGTTAGGTTATATTCTTATAAAAGATGTGCTAATATTGAAAAAGGGAATATGTTTCAAGTATTTTTAGGCAGAACGAGGTTTTTGTTAAAGCTTTGCGATATGTTTTTAGGTTGAAAAGCGATTATGATCAAAAAGTTAAGACTGACCACTGCTAAATAAATATTTTTCTACCAAAATTAGCACAGTATTGAGATGCTCTATTTTGTTTTACCACTCCTCAGTCGTATTTGTTAATCACTAGAATAAGACTTTTTATAAAAATATATATATAATAAAAACCATGATCTAAAATGTGTGCCTGCTGTAGAAAGTTGTCAAGGGGCATTACCTTAAGGTAATAAAAATAAAATGAATCAAAACACTCAACTTTAATTTTTGAAAAATGTTTATAACTAAAAAGCACCTAATTTGGATAGTAACCCATACACCAATAATAAGTAGAAACTGAATTATTACTAAGCTCAAAGAGTAATTATTCTTCTGTCAATGGACTCCTAACTACTACTACTGGACTACTAATTAGCTCCCACCCACCTCAGATTAAAGTTCAGCTGTAGTAAAAAATTTATTTAACGAAGTATCAACTGTTGACACCATTTTGTTCAAGAGATGCCCTTGTGATGTACCCAACATCAATTAAGTGGACTCCTGATTTTCTGTAGATTTGAAGAAAAAAACAAATGATTGAGTGTGAATATTGACCATATTACTTTCATATATATAATTGTTGCTCTAGAAACAGTATTGTCTTATTATGTACTGAACCGAAATCCTTTTATGGGCTGTAGTAGTAGTCATTTTTATTTGTTCTAAATAATTACTGGTGATCGGATATAAAATATTTGTATTAAAAGTACAAGTGTAGGCAGATGAGTAACATTATAATCTTCACTAGTCTATACTAAACTATATTAATTATCTATACCTAATGATTGATTATTTGTAGGAATTCGAATCTCTTTTTCCAAAACTACAGGTAATAAAACATTTTTACTGCTTCCTTCCAAATTTTCATTTTTTTCTTCTGTTTCTCCAGGTTGGTCCTCTAAAAGAGCGTTAATATCTAGATCCTCTGGTATTGATTTCTTTATCTGTTCATACAAAAATTATTTTAATTTATAAATATTAAATTCATTGAATGCAGATAACCTAAATTTTCAAA
>NW_027111943.1:88632-90044 GCF_000696795.3 Halyomorpha halys | reverse complement strand
TAAATATAAAGAAGATGGTCAGGGCTACAGTCTAGAAGAAAAAAAAAAACAGTTCTCAATTATCTCACTATAGTTACATCCTACATGTATTCTCATATAGATACATCCTCCACACCTCTTCACCACCATGAACCAATACACCAGACCTCTGTTCATAGCTCTTCTTTTCTTTCCTTCAAGAAATTCATTCCCACCTCTTTGCCACAGTGCTAGATTAACAGATTAGAAATAACAAGTCTGCAACCCAATTCACATCTCAACCACTTCACTACTCTACATTATGTTAATATTTTTTTCTTTACATCTTTATACACCCTATTATTTCATTTAAGTTTTAGACAGTTTATGTATCCCCTTCCTTTACATCTTTTTTATATCACTCTTTTTACTCTTAAATTGACTCTTCTTTCTTTATATCTCCTTATTTATAGCCCTGATGAAGATCTACATTCTGGATCAAAAAGCCAGTAATGAATAAACAGTTGAAAAATATTTTTTGTTTCTTCTTGGTCACAGCCCCATCTCCTTCATATACAATTGCAATTTTCTGAGTTATAAATATCTTAACAGTGCTTAATAATTGAAAGATTTAAAATTCACAAATATAGTTTAAATTATATACTGAAGTAATAATTAATGGTTAACCAATATGTTGATAATTTATATTAATTGCCAATATATAAGTAGAGTTTAATTCAACATTAGGAAAGATCAATATCCATAAAGATAACTTATAAATAACTAATTTTATAAAAGATGTTTGAGGTTTAATGTAAATATTAATATTGTAAGTTTATTTAATATGTAAGTTTAATGTAAATAATTAATATTGTGTAGTAAATATTTTGATAACTTTCCTTCATTTTATATAAAAGAGATATTAAATAAATATTAATGCAAGGATTCATAAACAGATATTATTTTAGGGGTTCATTATTAGTTGATTGTTTTAATAAATTTGTTTATTGTTTAATAATATTCCATATAGTATGGCATACTTTATCTCATTATTCCAGTTCTGTTCCAAGGTACATTTATCTGGTATATAAGGTTATATCATTTTAATTATTATGATCTACATTAATTGTGAGAGTTGTTTTATTAATTAATATCCCTTCTCTATAACATATAGTAAAAATATATGTTTTAAAGTAAATAATTGACAATAAAACTCTGTTACCCTTCAAGGACCAAAATACGAACAAGCCGTAAAAGTGGAATAATTGATAAATTAAATTAAATATTATTGTATTAATAAAGAATAATGAATAAGGAATAATGTATTAATAAGGAAAACATATTATATATGCACACATATTTGTTAAAATAACATTCAGATTTCCAAAACAAACAAAACTTGATTTAAACTACTACTTTTCTAACCTATAATAATAAGTATGTAATATTCTATA
>NW_027111943.1:65528-88150 GCF_000696795.3 Halyomorpha halys | reverse complement strand
TCCTGGCCATGATTTGATCCCAGTCATAGCAATCAAAATGTTACCCAGGAAAGCTGTCGTTTTTATCATGTCAATTTTTAACAGTTGCCTTCGTACTGGATACTTTCCGGATACATGGAAGAAAGCCGAACTCATAGTAATTCACAAGCTTGGTAAGAACGCTAAACAAATCAGCAGCTATAGACCTATCAATTTATTACTCATTTTTGGAAAATTACTGGAATCAGTTATTAAAAAAATCTTAATTATTTTTTTCAGAGCATCGAAATTATTCCTGATTTTCAATTCGGTTTTCAATACAGTCATTCCACTTTTCACCAACTGGCAAGACTATCGGAATTTATAATTAGCGGATTCGAAAAAAAGAGACACACCCTGGTAGCATTCTTAGATTTCCAACAAGCATTCGATAAGGTCTGGCATCGAGGTCTCCTATATACACTATAGAAAGCAGGTACTCCAAAATACCTATACAATATTCAGAGCTCATTCCTCAATGATAGAACATTTTAGTCAGAATTAATAACAAAAATTCAACCCTTAGACAAATCCATGCCGGTACTCCACAAGATTCAGACCTTTCGACCATTTTGTTCAACTTCTACCTTCACGATATCGTCCAGTCCACACACACCTCCATAGCTATGTTCACTGATAATACAGCTGTGTTCTCTCAACATGATGACATAATAATAGCAAGAAACACTTTGCAAAGTCACCTTAATGATCTAGAACAATATTTCACTAAATGGATGAATAGCTTGAACATTGAAAAATGTAACTCAAACGTTTTTACTCTCCGACGCTCACCAGAACCACCAGATCTAATCCTCAAAGGTAAAAATGTGAAATGGAATCCTCCCAGTGAAACAGTAAGATACCTGGGAATTCACCTAGATCGCCGCCATACCTGGAATCACCATATCAACATCAAACTTATGCAAAGTTAGCAATGCTATATCCTATCCTAAACAGAAATTCCAAAGTAAAATCAGAAACAACTGTTCTTAGATTTAAAACAATTCTCAGACCACTGCTGATGTACAGCTGTGAAGTCTGGGGAGCGGCATCCTTCACGAAAAAAAAAAACTACAATATTTTAAAAATAAAGTCCTAAGAATCGCAGTTAATGCTGCTTGGCTCATAAGAAATAGCCAATTGTATCACGAATTACATATGGAGCCAATAGAGGATTACATCAAAAAACGGTTCATGAAGTTCCACTCCCAGTTGGCGACAGTTAAAGGAGCAGTGACCTCCAGCCTGGGAACCCCAAACTCAACCCGAAGACTGAAGCCCAAACTGCTGCAGGACATTCTGTTATAAATATAAAATTAATTCATAGTCAAACTACCTCTATTTTACTTTTTATTATTATTCATTTTATTTATTCATTATTATTATTATTATTATTTTCTATTTTCTTCTCTCATCCCTTTTTCAAATTAACTTGATTATTTTTACTATTAGAGGGAAATTTTTTGTTTTATTTAAGTGTACCAATATCATTATTTTTTTGTTATTAATTTTACTTTCCTCTTTTATTAAGAACCATTATTCTTATCTATTTATTTTATTTCTTCTTTTAATAATAACATTGTATATAGTTAGGGGTGTCTTTTGTACGAGACTATACCCCCCCCCATAACCCCCTATAAAAATATATATAATATAACGGTTATATCAACCATGTAAGGCTCACCAGGCCGATCTGGTATAAAATAAAATATATACAAAAAAATCTAAGCTACGCAAGTTTGGGTCTCAAAGCTCATTGAGGGATTGAAATTATACAAGCCAGGGACTACAAGTGACTAATGTTTTTATAAAAAAATATCCCACATTTTATGATAGGGTTAGAAGCCATATCCATTCTTGTGGAATATCATATTTCAAAGTAAACATTGTCCTTTTTAATCAAAGTATTCAATACTAACTATACTCACTTTGCCAAAAAATGTTTTTTGAAAGTAGTTGCAGCAACTGAATAGTAATAACTGATCAAGTTTGCAAAATAATTGGGTAAAAACTGTGGAAACTTATGGAGAGCTGTTTGACCCTTAAATGCTCCCCAGGCTACCGAATGATCAGCTACCCCGTCTCTTAATATCGCTCACTCTTAATCTTTCTTAATATTGGTTCACACAAATATACTTTGGACCAACAGAAGCCCTGTCCAGCTTATGATTGATTGACAGGTTTTAGAGGAGCACTAACATTTTTTATCAATTTGTTCTATGTACCAAGAGAAAAGAGCCTGGTACATGCCCAAACTGAATAATATTAACCCAAATTATTTGTATCCAATCCTGCCAGTACCCACAGAATTTGGATCTTAAATTGCTATTTGTATATGTAACCCAAAACCTCGAAATTAGATCTGGATACTTGTCTTCTGAATGGGATGTGTAGTTTTTGTCTGTTTGATGGTGTTGAATATTTTTTTTTTTAATTGTGAGAAATGTAAATAACATGTTCAGTTTAGTTTTATTGTATATTATTAATTTATATAAATGACTTTTAATTTATTATTCTTGTTGAGTATTGTAAGCTATTTACTCTACTGGCTAACTCTATTTGTATGAGGGTCCTTCCCAAAATGAACAAATATATAATTATTATTATTGTTAATCAACCCATTTAGAAATACATATCTTATATAAATCTTTAAGTTCTACAACTTCACTTACATCTTCTGAATGAATTGACTCAGAACAGCTATACATTGAATGATCATCAATTGTTGGAGTTTCTTCACTTATCCCAGTTTCAGTTTCCTGAAACAAAATTTGAAATTTGTTGGAATATAAAGTATTCATGCGAAAATATAATAAATAATCTTTAGATTATTTTCAACAAATTTTTCAAAATTAAATATGACAAAAGTAATTTCTTGTCTATTTCGCTTTTTAACTGTAGAAAAAAAAAAGTTTCCTGGATTATATATTCAGATGTCTGCATGGTCTTACTAATGTGTGTTATTGACAATTTAAAGAAACATAAAATTTTAATGAAACATTGTCTTTGACAAATTATAATGCTATTAATACATAAATATATAGACAGACATAATTAATGATGGCGCAAGGAGAACAAAGATAACAATAGTTGGATTTAATCAGAACGTAGTATTTAAGTTTAGTAAATAATTAACTATATGTGGCATCAGAATAATAAACCAAAGATTAATGCCATTCCAACATAAAAGAATATGAAGTATTATAAGGCAGTCAAAGCCAAGGTGCATGGCAACTAAATATGATACTTTGCTTTGTTAAACCTAATGAAGTAAAGCAAAAATGATACTTTTCCCTAAAGTCACCAGGAGACCAATTCATACTTTAGATAGAATCAAACTTCAAAAAATGTAAAATACCATAAAACCTTCAATACAAATAGAAGACCACCTAAATCAATATATTATTAGCAAATATGCTTGAATGATTCGATAGTTATGGTTCATGAAAATAATTATGATTTTGTAATCTTATATTGATAAACAAAACTTAGGTACTATAGAATGATAATACAACTTTAGGTCACCTTTAATGTTTAAAATTTTTAGCCATCAGATTTTTATGGTGTATTCTTTCAGTATAACTAATGATAATCTAATGTAGCTTGTAAACATGTTGTGGATACACATATTAACTAATCTCTGACTATATATGTTAACTAATCTGTAGGGTAGATGTGTTAGCACAATGGATATCAATATTGAACAACTGAAGTTAATAATATAACTTCTCTAATATGGATGTTCAGAATATAATTCACAAGTTTTAAGATAACATACTTCTTACTACGGTTGTTTGAGGAGTACTTTCTAGCTGGTAATATCTTTCTCGTTTACTATTTTTAATACTTCCAGTTTAATATATTTTATCATAAGTAGGAAGATGCTAATCTCATTTCATTGCACTATAATATATAGTTTCAATATTTTAGTAAGCCAGCTATATGCATATATAATTGTTGTTACTCCTAAATATTACTCATGCATTTCAATAAATTCATTGGTTGATGGAGGGTGGGATGGATAGGAGCAGATGAGGTAAGGGATACTTTTTATTTGTCTCAAGCCTCCATTGAGGACTTATACAGCTGCAAAGAAGGAATGTAAAAGATTCATTTCTAAGGGCTGCGAATCCACAAACTTCTGAAAAAGAACTCTGTGACTTTTGATCCAATGCGTTCAGGTATGTAATTGGTCCTTGTGTGAAGGATTTCATTATTTTTACTAAAAGAAGTTGGTAATCTTGATCAGTAGCCAAAGGTTGCAATAGACAAGATTTTAATGAAAAATAGAACCCTTTTCCTCAAAATGTAAAAGAGAAGACTGAACAGGAAAAAGACTTTGTAGACCGCATAATTCATTGGGTCTAAAGTCATAACCCATGGCTGGTCTCGTCTGTTCTGCATAAGGAGGTACAAAACCAAGAAAAGGCCTGGAAGAAACACCAAAAACCTTCCACCTTGATTGAAATCTGTAAATATTTCAATAAAAGGCATACATTCTTAGTAGTCATGTTCCCCGTTCAGTTGCAGCTATATGTAAATTCCTAAACATATCTGATCAACTCCACAATGCATGTAGAGGTGTACAAGAGATTGGCCCTCTGTTTTTATTTAATTTTCATTATCGCACATCGCCTCTTAAACTGTGATATTACTTAAGTAAAAAAAATCAACAATACCTTTTTCTAACTATTTAAATTAAAAATAAAAAAAGTATTTCCTCATTTTAGAGACATTTAATCACAATCATAATTATAATTGTAGAATACCTGTATAATTTTGTCTGATTATCCAATCAAAATGTCTCTAGTGTGTTAAGTTTTACTTTTTCTAAATGATGTGAAGATTTTTTTTAGACTAACAAAGTATCATATCTTGAACGACAATATGTAGATACTTTGTTTGTAGATCTTTTTCACAATAGTTTTTATAATTGGAAAAAAAAATCCAACAGGATATTGAGTATTCTGACAAGGCAAAAGCTCATAGATCATCCAAATCCCTATGCACTATCCATATCTAGCTCTAATTATCCTTATAATATTTCCAAAAGGTTGAAAAGGCAGTAAATATTTTATTGAAATTCTGGCAATGGACTGATTCTACACTCAAATCCTCAGCCTTTAGGGCTCCAGTGCCCTCACTAACTCTCATTGGTTTTCATTACCAATGTAATGGATGGGAGAGAACTGTTAGGATCTCTTGGAGTCGTAGTTTTCCATAAGGAACAAATCCTTGTTCAGAGCTTCCTTTGCTGAAACATTGTATATAGGGATGAATGTGTTTAAAAAAGATTTATTCACTTTAATCTTAATTCTTATTGTTTATAATAATTATTTTTT
This sequence comes from Halyomorpha halys, assembly GCF_000696795.3. Classification (NCBI taxonomy): domain Eukaryota; kingdom Metazoa; phylum Arthropoda; class Insecta; order Hemiptera; family Pentatomidae; genus Halyomorpha; species Halyomorpha halys. The sequence goes on along the minus strand of NW_027111943.1, from coordinate 82,790 downwards.
CATGGTTATATGGTCTGAATCATTTACATAAACAACAAAGCCTATTGCCCAAAAATGTTGCAGAATGTATCATTTCTTAATAAAAACAGTTTTATTTAGAAAAAAAAAGAATTAGTGAGTGAATATTTATTTTGATAAAAAATAATTAGTGTATTTACTATTTAAAAAAGTAATTCATATATTTACTATTTAATGTGGGTATTGACATTAAGATCATGAGTTTTGCTGTATAATGTTTAGTTTTTTATATTAAAAAAATGTTTTTTTTTAGTTTTTGCTTTTTATTCAAGTATTTTTGTAAATAGTTTTTTTTATGAATAATATTATTATTTTTTCATTGATTCCTTATTTTACTTTTCCCCATCCATCTAGTAATCTATATAAAAAGGCATAAAAAATATAATATGTAAAAGATACGTTTCTATATTTCTATTCTATTCTATTTCAATTTATGTTTGAATACGTTCACACAAAAAAGTGATTTTAACCACTGAGAGGGTAAATCTTCACAACTCATAATGAGGACAATGCTTCTACTTCTTTATTAGATAATAACAATAGACCACTTGAAGCTCAAATGGCTCTCAGTGAAGAAAGATAGAGAGGTTTAATTTGAGAGGGATTATGAAAGTAAAAGGAGGGGAGTCTGTGCTAGTTATTTTATATCTCCTGCTTAATATCTAAGAAGTGTTCACATTTCTAATACGTAAATTCTGGAACAGGCCTGTCTAGCATGGTTTGACCAGTTGATGTGAGATTAACCATTTCTAGTGGTTTAATCTACATCTAAGTTACCAATTATAAGAAATCTAGCATGAACAGGTCATTTCTTAAGGAAAAGAGAAAAGGTCATGAAAAATAGAAAAAGAAAAAGGGGAAAAAGAAGGAGAAAAAGAAAAAAAAAAGATAAAAGAACCAAAGAGATGAAACACAAAAAGAAGAAAGAAAAAAAAAAGTCATGTTCTTATCTTATATATTACTAATGTTTATAATTATTATTATATACCTGGCTAGGCTTACTTATCGTAAGATTAAAAATATAATCTGATTAGACTAAAATAAGTATGCTGTGTGACTAAGCAACCCAATGAAGTTGGACAGCACAACGTAGTATTTTAATAAAGTTTTTCTTCCTGTATTTATTGCTATTATTTAACAGTAATGTTATAGTCCTAATGTTGCCTGAATTGGTGAAAAATCAGCTATGTAGCCATTAACTGCGATTTGAGATATTTAATTTTTAAACATAATAAGAATCAAATAATTGTAATGTACAAAATTATTAAATCAGGTAAATTAAGTTTTAAAATTCACTTACCTTACCTTACCTAACTAACTATTAGCAATGACATTTTAAAAACCCATTTCAGAAATAGTACTGTCAGAAGGAAACATCAATTTTATCTTCTGATAACATACTTAAGATTTTTTTTTACCCATAATATAATAACAAAAAATAAAGATTTAATCAGAAAATCTGGACACACACAATAATAATCTAACAAATTTTAAATTATTTTGTTAAAATAGCAGCATACACTTAAGTTCAAATAAGATGAATAGGGAGGTTATTAATATTCTGAGATGCTGAGCACAATTTCTATTGTACTAGGGGAAAAAAAATTGATTTCAGTAATTCAATAGGGTAAATAATTTGGTGCTGTACCATTTTTGTCTGATAGAAGTGGTAAGATTAAGAAACTGTAATATGATGCAATAAATGTATTTTTTTTTTTTTATAGGCACGACAGACTGTGGAGGTCCAAGGTCATGCACGATGTACTAAGGAAATACATCATGCGTTTCTTGATGTAGTTTTCATAGGGTGGGTTCTTCACTACCACACCTATTTTTGTGAGTGCCACCCCCTAGGCTAACAGGGCCTCACAAATGCCCGGGAGGAGGCTGTGAGTGAGTATTGTATAATTATATGCTTGAAAAAATCCTGGGTATGGCCGGGGACTCCAACTCACAACTTTTGGGTTGGTAGACAGGCACGCTGCTACCATCGCTCCCTAGATGTAATATTGATATATGAAATTATTACAGTATTGAATAGAACAAAGCAGTCACCTTCTGCTTGCTCAGGGTTCAAACTAATTCCAACAGGCCCTTGACTCAAGTTGTCAGCACAGGCGGAATTAAATAAAGGTACATGTCATTGGAGACCAGACCAATAACATTCCTACTAGTGTTCAACATGTACCAAACAATACCAAAATTATTTACCCACTTACTTATTATCCCTACCTTTCTCATTCAACAGATTCTGTCAAGACATAGTGACTTATCTGGTTTAATTTTCTAAAAATATTAGTAAAAATCTTTCTTTTAACAAGAAGTGAAGTTAAATGGAAATGAGAAATGAATTATTTAGAAAAAAAAATCTTAAAATAGGTATTCTTTCGCTATCAAGCAGGCTTTTTAAGTCAGAAATCTAGCAGAATTACTTAATGTTAAAGTAAGCTTCTTCTTTTGGTTATCATATGAGTTATGTTTCTGGCTATTTTCTACCAGGAGATAAAATTTTCTATCTGATTTCATGCCTTCAAATTATAAGGGAATTCTTAAGGGATTGACATCCTGCTACAAGTGTTGCTTATAATATAATATTATGTCAGTTATAGGGGTTGTGGCAACAGTATTGTAGCAAGTAGTTAATCATTCTTCTACCAGTTTTCACTCCTCACTTGAGTTGTCTTTAATTCCTCAGCCCGGCTGACAAATGTATATCTAACTATGTTCCAACAATAATTTAACAAGAGCCATTTTGAATCATTATAGTCAATTCCACTGCTTTATCACAAGAATGCTAGGCTATAGCAGAAAGCTGAACTCTGAAGTTTTTGACATCCTTGATAATTTCAGTGAAGCAGTCAATACATTAGCTTCAGAGATTCAACAGATCTTTCATCCTGAGGTTAATTTGCTTATTAGCAAGTCAATATTAATGAGACCATATCTATCCTTCATGAACATTCATTTTAGGTGGGCTACAGGAGAAAAAATAATTGTATTACTTAAATTTCTTATATGTATAACAATTACAAGGAAAAATTGTCATCTAAAACAAGGGCCTATTTAAATTAAGGGAAAAAAAATTATTTTAGGAAAGGTTAAAATGTTACAAGGAAGACCACATGGATGATTTAATACAGCAACAAGGATAGCGATTTCTTTTTAGGCAAAGAATGTAGAAAATCTTTTGAGGAAGTTAAATATTGGAAAATGGTACAACTAACAAGGGGTTCACAAGAGTGCCAAAGTTAGTGGAATAGGAATATATGCTTAGGAATTTGCTTTAATTATTTACAATAAACTATCTATTATATTGAAAAATAATATTTTATTAAATATTAATAACATTCAATTATAAATGTATTTAAACAAACAAAATATCTGTTCTAAACTTATATTACCCTTTGAATATTAAAAGTTAATAAAGTAAAATTAGTGATTAGGTTAGTTAAACTGGTTACACTACTTAAATTATCATCATGTAACAACTTTAATTAACTAATTAGCTTATAAGGACCGTTAGTGCTAAATTTCAGCCCTTTAGCTTCATAAGAAAAGTGAGAATAAATAATAGTGAGTCAATGAGGGCTTTCACTTTTATTTATTGATTCATGATAATATGCTTTATAATAATTATATATACCCTTCAATTTCCCAATGTATTGTATTCAACTTCTTTTTTATTATTGAAACAGTTATATGTTTAAAATCAGCAATTTATTTTAATTTATAGAACTTATCATTTAAACATACTTCAATTTTTTGGTAAGTTTAGTTTTGTAAAAGATCCAATAAGGGAATAATATAACTTCTAAGAAGAGAATACGTAAGCATTGATTCTGTTCGAGCAAAAACCAATAAAAAAAGAGATTTCAAACTATAATTTACATTTTGGCCTCGGAAACCATGAATTTCAGGAACTGGTCTTTCAGTTTTATGGACTTTTGATATAAGACAATTAAAGGAGAAAAAATATATAGTAAAGAGAGCTCAAAATCTCTTTAAAGAAACAGGACTAACCAGACCTGATGACAATCAATTTATAAATGAGCATGACAACCAACTTTAATTAATTCCTCACCAGCTTATTTTCAGATTTATAAACTAAAAATAACATTCTTTAATCTATCAAAAGCTTTAATCTAGCAAAACCAAAGTTGGATAGTTTAAAAATAAATTGACGGGATCTGTATCTGTCACAAAAGGATTGTAAGAGAGAACTGCTTGAACACTGTAAACAAATAATTGAACAGAGGCTAGCACTGGTGACATTAATAAATGAATGGCAGAATTTATTTTATACCAAATATGTGATCAATATATTCATGTAAGGGGGTAGATAGCCAGTAGTAGGTTTGTTTAATATTCAAATTAATTATGAAATGAAATTTCTTTGACAAAATCAGTTCATCATGGTCAACAAACAAATGAATAAAATGTTCATGGGGATATATTGGAATCCTAAACAAATTATTTTTAGAAATATGAAATAAAGTACAAGTCTTATGGGTATAAAAAATTGTTCACAAATACATTTTTTTACTGCAAACAATCATTGAAGGAATGTGTTATGAACTATCTACTAAACAACTTTTTTTTTTTATTTAAATTTTAACTTTTGTTAAATGAGATATTGTGTTGCTGGATCCGATCTTCTTCTTTCTCAATCTCCTTAGTATTGTCAGGCATGGGAGTAACCTCAGAACAACAATTCCATTTATGTTGGTTCCTTATACAATCCTCTTCATTCCAGACATGGTTCTTCCTTTTATTCTCCTTAGACTTTCTATGCATTGGTAACAAATTAGTTTGCCTTGTTATTCAGGGTGAACTTCTATTCTAGTAGCAATCTTGATTTTCTTCCATCACACATCCAACACATAAGCTCAAACCATTTAAGTTGCCATTTTTCTAGTACATCCATGATTGCCCAAACTGACAAGTTGGCTCTCATGATTTCACAGAGCAATTGATCATGTGCAGTCCTTCTAGCTAAATTCCTTAAGAACCTCATTTCTGTTGCTGTAATTTTGCTAGTAGGTATATTTGGCACATTTCATCTCAGATCCAAAAAGCGGCACAAAAAGAAATCTGGTTTAAAGAGCCACATCTTAGATTCTCTACAAATCTTTTGCTTGCCAACAAGGATTAAGAATATTAATATATAACACCATAGATCATATGAAATTTATTTAAGGTGAAGGTAAATTTTTTAAATCCTGTTTAACAAATAGGAGGTTGACCTTGATCAGTTGATCAAACTTGGAAGTTTGAGTATAAGAGAGTTTGGTATAATGTGAAAATGAAATTATTTTGTCACTATAAAAATAATTATTATTTAATTTTCATCTTCCAAGATTTATAATAATTATATCTAGTGAGTAAATAATTTAATTTACTGACTACTATTGTTTGATAGACCATCATTGTATAAAAGACTCAAAATTCATGAATGATGAATTAATGAAATTCATACTGATGATGAATTTTTTCATACCCTAATTCATTTTAAAATAATTTAGTAAGAGTTAAAAAAAACATTAAAAGTATAGTATCCCAGTTCATCTGTATGTTTAATTGAAAACTTACCATTAAAAATACTTTTAACATACTATATAAATACAAAAAATCATTAAATGAGATATTCTCCAGGGAATTAATAATGAGAAAACAAGACCGAATTAAATTTAATGATACATAAAAATTAAAAATATTTAAATTGTTAAAATCTCAATGCATAGCAGAAAGCTGATGGTACATAAGCATATTTTTAAAAAATAAGTGAGATGATATACTGAAAGATTAATTATAAATATAGCAGTGTGTCATTACTAAACAAGCATGTTCTAAAGGAGCATGCTCGGTGAATGAAAAATAGTAAGCAAAAGGCAAGTCATTCAAACAAATTTTATAATCACAGAAAGTTATATATTTTTTTTAAATAGGTTATATAATTAAAAAAATAACTTAGTTTAATAATGAATACAGAATTTTAACAGACTGAATCACTATAATACTGGTATAATTAACTACAAAATACAATTTTAACTTAAGGTTATGAAATGCAATATGTTTATAAATCATCAAGAAGATGATGATGATGATGAAGGCGATGGTGATGATTCAGTTAATAATATGGAAAAATGAAAATAATATGCATTAAATGAAAAGGTGAGTAGGGTTCAAATGATTTTATCACTATTTCTGAAATTGATTATATTTTAACATAGATCAGGATGTTTGGAGGTTTGGTCAGTAGAAATCAATAAGCGAGTTCATCGAAAGAGAATTTATTGATCAAAACAAATAAGTGAGTACATTATTTTTCAGCAGTTTAAACATAGAGAAAGATTTTTTTTTTAAACCCTAAAAATTAAAAAAGAAAGAAAAGAAAAAAAGCAACATAAAACACTATTATTGACAATTGGTAGGTAACTGAGTAAGGATTTTAAAGAACTGGAATAGTTTTATGACACTTTATTTTTAAAAATATACAGCACTAGGCATCTCAGACATGGTTTAAATAATATTAATAAAAACTTTTAGCTTTTTTGCTCATGTTCTAAAGTACAATATTAAATTATCTAACTTATTGCAATTATAAATACAAATATATAGATACACTTCAAATACAAGAAAGAAATTAACTACAGAAGAATTTAAAAATCTTAAATGAAAATTTGTATACTCTCAGTGTGGATAAACCATTTTCTTCTCATAAAATCACTTAGTTTGAATAATTGAAGTTTTATTGATTTCTTTAATATTAAAGAAATCAATAAAACTTCAATTATTTATTAAAATAATTGAAGTTTTATTGATATATTCAATTTGTAGCATGTTATTAACAGTGCATAAGTACCTTATAATATATATTCATAAAGAAGAACCAAAAACAATAACATTACATAACTCTGTAATGCTAAATATGTAAAAATAACAATACCATGAAAAACCACAATAAAACAAAAAAGCTATATTGAATTATTTTATAGAAAAAGGATTAAAGAAATTAAGGCTGATTCTTAATTTCCCTTTAATAAATAAAAAAAAACTTCAATATAACAAATAAAATTGATTAATTTATAATCTAAAAAAACCAAAATCTGAAATGCCTAGAACAATTACAAGTGACACTGCAACACAACTTTCTGTGATTGCAAGAACAGAGTAATGGTACAGTACATAATGCAAAAATGCTTGTGATATGCAATAAAAACAAAAACTCTATTAATAGCTAATAATTCATAGTGATTTAACAGTGCATCACATCACATATTATGGAAAATATCATGCAGTCAAGTAAATTCAGGTTAGCTACAATTTGGATCAACTAAAAGTATAAGGTTATGAGCTAATCATCAAGGAAATCAATAACATAACTATAACCACCAACTAATCTATTCTATTTGTAAAGCATCATCACAGGATATGCATTATCAAATAATTGGCTTTTTACATTTTTAAAAGATTATGAAAATTATGTTGAAAGAAGGCCAGCTAAAATATAAGTGGAGTTCATAAATAGTTACATATTTAATGGTTTTTGTCATTATTTATTCAAAAAAGCACAAAGAATAAAACAATAAATCAGAAATATTAGAAAAATAATATTAATAAGTTTAAAAAAGTGAAAGCTGTTAATGTTAAGACATGAGAAAAAACATAGTATTCGTGAAGGAACGTGCATCAGAATAATTGACAATTCAGCATAATAGTTACCCTGAGTGGAACAGTTTTTCATAATCTATTTGATACAATTATTATAAAATTAAGATTTTTTTTTATTTCATGCAGTTCTCCAATAAGTTGAAATTGTGTTTTTAAGAGCATGATCATACCAAAAGCATCACAAAGGATATATTTATAAGTTTTTTATCTATTTATTTCATCCAGGAAATCATTAAAAAAAATAGAAGGAAGATTAAAGGTTAATTATCTAAACACTTTGTTTAAAAAATAAATAGTTATCAACTTAGTATTGATGAAATATTATTGGACTGATCTTACCTAAACCTGCGAACTTAATAAGTGTTAAACTTGAATAGAAATCTTTAAAAGAAGAAAAGAAAAGCAAAATAGAAGTGAAATTTACAGTTTCATTACTACATTTACATTCACACTAGAATTAATGCAACTACACACCAGTCATAAAAATGTAAAATTTATAATACTGTTTAAATAGCTGAGCAAAGCTTTTTTAACATGCCTTAATAGAATAAAATGAATGTAGGTAACAACTTTGAAAATATCTTTTATGGACAAGTTAAGCCATGATTCAAAACCATTTGAAATTATGATTAAACTGTAATACAATACAATTTTAAAGAACAACAAATTAAATAAATAAAAAATCAGCTTAGAGAAAGGTCCAATAAGAAACCTTTATGGAAAACAAAATTGAAACAGCTCCAGTAAGAATATATTACAGCATAATTTATTCAAAGCTCAATATGTTAACAATCTTAACATTTTTAATAAAAATGTGTTTAAATTGGTTTCATTAAAGAACTTAAATTTTTATCATAGCCATATGATGTTGTGATTAATTTTTACTTTAATTTTAGAAGTGTCTTTTATTCAATCTCTTTTTTTTATTTTTTTATTATTAGTGTTTGTCGTCACAAATTGTCAATGTTGTTAAAATGGATAAAGCTTTCAATTACAACAAAATTGTTCATTGTTGATATCATATAATTGATTACTTAAATCATACTGGCTTTATTTAATTTTCCAGAGTTTCCAGCTGTTCTTCAAGGTAAACAACTTCTATGCATTCATGCCCCAACTTGGTAATAGGAATTACTTTAATTTTTTTTTTTTAGATTTTCATTTACAGTATTTTCTATTTATTTAATGGACAATACTTACCTAAATTAGTCATTTGTCAATATTTTATTGCAGGAAATATGATTGAATAAAAAATATATATATATTCTGTACAGTTGTACAATTTACTGAAAACAATATGAAGTCAGAAATTGATTCTAGAGCACAAAATTTACTAGATAGTTGTTTCTTTGTTTGTCTCTTGAAAATCAAATCCTAGATGTATAATTTTCAAAACAAATTTAATTTGAGATGAAACAACCAAAACAGAGAGTAACGTTAACTCAAGAAGAAAGGTAGACACATAATTTACCAATAACTGTAATAAAATTAAACGAAAAATTCCTAGTCCAAATAACTATGATTATTATGAAATAAGTTGTATTTTCAGCACTTTAATTATATTATTCAACTTTATCAATATTAAGATAAATTAGCAGTCTGATGTTGATGCTGATGAACAAGGATTTGTAAACTTCCTTTGAGGTTTTAACATGCAGAAAACCTAGATAATGTCAAAATACCTTTGCTTTAATACACAATTGGAAAAGAAACCAAAGGGAAATCTCTAGCAAATCCATACTTCTTAAATATTTTACTTAAGTAACACTTAATTCCAACTGTGTCACTTCACTTAACTGCTTTAATCAAGTAGCTAAACAGTTAGCCTCTCAACAATGAAGCTTCTTCAGAACAAAAACCTCTTTCAAAAATATATTTAGGTGCACCAAGAATTGAGCCTATATGCCCATTATATAAAATATTTGTCTGTCAGAGGTACAAAACAACTATAGTTGTAACAAATAATATACTAAGTGAATATTTAAAGTCGTTTAACACCCATTTTTTGTTTATTTATTAAATAAAGATGTAAGACTGGTTATTGGGAAAATGGTGTCAGTCAAAGTTACATAAAATATATTAATAGCATCTAAATAAATCTAATTATATAATTATTTAAGTCAAATTAAAATTATGCAGTTAATGTTATAATCCCAAAATAAAAACGAAATCATCTATTGGAGAAATTAAATCAGATTAGTTAAAAAATGGGGAAAAAATTACTGAATCTTAACAATTTTATAAGTAAATTGTAGACTTTAATTGTATTAAGCCATTATAAATACTTATATATTTTTAGATAGTTGGTGGTTGAGCAAATTTCATTATACATAACTATTTACATATCATTTGAGAAATATTAATTTATACAGTATATAATAAAACAGATAAACTTTTACTATTAACTAACGTTTCATTTAGAATCCTTTGTCAAATACTGAAAATATAGTATTTATTATGAAGCTCAAAATGATTCAGTCCATAAGATAAAAATAAATGATAAATAATTTAATATTAATAATAATAGACCAATAGGCAAAATTAAAAAAAATAAATGAAACTAATAAAAAAAATTAACAAAAACTCTATGAATAATTAAAAGAAAAAAAAATGATTGTTTTAAAAATTATTTTCTTATTCTATTAGTCTTATTGTGAATAAAGTAATCTTTAAAATATATATGTATATATTTTAACCATAACATCATTCCTAGCTCATAGATTTGAAAGAGTAAAAAAATATTTGAGTAAATATATATATACAAACATATACATATATAAAATAACTAATATTAGTTAATATACTGGTAATAAATAATATTATCCTTAAACTGCTGGATAGAAAAAAAAAATCAAAACTAAAAGGTATAAACAACAATCATTGTCAGAGGGCTATATATTTTAAATGCAAGAGGTATCAAATTTTTACGATAAAATAATTTTTGAATGTATTGTGTAACACTATAAACTTTTCAAAAAATGTATGTATATATATACATATATAGATTTTTATAAATATATCCCAACAATTCTCTTTAACAATATATAATTAAACATAAATCAACTAGAATATTTCATAACAAATAATTTACAAAATTAACAATAAAAAATCTTGAGTATTGTAGTGGAATCATATAATATCATTAACGTAAGTAAAAATCTTTCTTTAATAATTTTTTAACATATCAGATACAAAAATATTTTTCTGAAAAATGTGAGAATGATTAAAGAAAGCTAATGGAAAAAAATATTAGCATGCAAAATTATAGTTAGAACATTTATTGTATCAAAATATTAACACATCATAATACAGAAAGTATGAAATTATCTCCAATTCTTATGGTTAATATGCATCAATGAATAAAATATTTAAATGTTTTAATCCTTAGAGAACCAAAAATACTTTACATACATTATACATAACTTTAAAGTCGGTTAACTTTACTGAGGGGAGCTTGATGCATTTTGTAAACCTAATAATAATAATAATAAAGTTTACTCAGGCCAAAACTCAATGGCAATGTCATAAAAACATTTATCTACTTTTACTAAAATATTCTGCATCACCTTTCAACTGTAACACATGTTTTACTGGTTAGGTTTCTTCTAAAATGGGTGTAAAAATAAAATGGAATAACCTTAGTTGCAAACTAAAAGGCTAACACAAGTATTTCAAAACTTGGAAAAAAAAAAAATAAACAGTAAAGTTTATTGAACAGAAAGACATACACAATCGAGATATAGTGTCTTGGCAAATTAAATATAATTTTTTTAAATAATTCATTCAATACACATTAAACATATGACTAGCAAAAATGACCCATTTAATAACTTTTCAATTTAATTCATTAATACTAATAACAAGAAAGCATAATACTCAAAATTTATAGCAACAGCTCTAAAAATTGTAATAAAAAAATATGATGTGAAAATATCTGAGTAACAACAACCTAATAATAATAATAATAATAATAATAATAAATGGAACGTTAATATAATTACAAAATTATTGGAATATATATTTATTACTGTAAGTAACTCATTGGAGATGAGAAAATTTTTAAGTGCATTAAAACTATATAGATACAAAGATATGAAAATAAATTTAGAAAAACTAAAATACAAAAGTTAATAACGTAAAGAATATTTTTGGAACTGATAAAAAAGGAAGATAGGCCAAAAGTGAAATAAGTAGATAAATTATAAGCCAATAGTGTAAAATGAATGGTTTTATAAATTTAAACCAAATATTAAAATTAGGAACATTATATTGTTACGAAAATGTTGCATAAATAAATTCTCACTTTTTTTTTATGTTGCTCTTATTTTTATAAATATATTTTTCATTTTTTATTATATTTTTTGAATTTATATTAGGTCAGAAAAAAGAAAACTAACTAAAAACTTTCAGATTTGACAAGTGAAGCTGAACCTTCAGCAACATCATTATAATACTCGCCATGATGTGTTGTGGATGCACGTGGGGGATCACTCACCTGACTATTGGATACAGAGTCTGGGATGGGAAGTGGTTTAGCCACAGCAATACGGACAATGCCTTTTGGAGCTCCTTTTAAAGCCTGAACTGCTTGATCTAATGATGCATTATCTAGAGCCACTGAATTAACGGATAGAAGGCGATCACCAGGTATTAAACGTCCATCTAGTTGAGCTACACCACCAGGAACCAAAGAACGAATCACTATCACTGTCTCACTAGGGTTCATTGGATCCTAAAAATAGATTACATTGTAGCAGTACACTTTGAGAATTAAACAAAATAGATTTAAACTAAATAGAAGAGTTAATAATTAAAAGTAATAATTTATAACTGTTACATCATGTAATTCAAAATACATTAATTAGATAGACTAAATGAAATACTAACTAAAAAAACTATGGTTGTGTTTATGGTCAATGTAAATAATTTAACTTATCTATAGTATGTGTTTGTAAAATATATGTAAATACTGAGGAACAATATAATCCATTATGAAATGAAATGCGATTTTATTCTGGAATACCTAGTCCCCTAAGAACAATAACAATATATATTCAAAGTCCCATTTGTCTGGTTTATAATGATTTAAAATAATTATTAATATATTATAATCATTTAATCAAATAAGTTTAAATTGACTGGCTCTTCAGAGAATTTTCCTTTGAAGACAATCCAAGATAAATAAAAAACAAATAAATTGTGATGTATTTAATTTGCCAATATTTTGGCCAAACAGTGCAGGCCATCATCAGGGTTACAACCAAGATCGAGCGAAAAATGATAAAAAATGATTATAGATGGATAGAGATAATTATGAGCATGGTACAGAAAAATTATGATTATATGACAACAAAATGGGAATAAAATAACATTTTAAAATATAGACACAAGAAAATAATTACAAAATCCTTTAAATAGAAATTATCTTTATAATTTATCCAGTGTTTAGTATCATCCTCATTTCTCATTTAATATCATCCACACTCATTATTATTCATATACATGTATATTTATTTTTACTTTGTCTTACCTTTCTCATAACACTGATGATGCGCTACATAGTTTGGATATCAATCAAATAAAAAAAGGGATCTGCATGTATGAATTTTGTTTTTGTCTCAATCACTTCTAGACCCACTTTGGCACTGCTACTTGAGCGCAGAGGAAGGATTTTTAAAATCCAAGTCCTTCCAGTAATGTCTAAATTGTTTGCGAAGGCCAGAATCATAGAATATTTGTTGAATATTATTTCTCTAACCTATATTCCAGATCTTCTAACTGAACTTTCTACAATCAAACTGAACAGTAGACAAGCGAAGCAATCACCCGGTCTTAGCCCTAGGTAGGTTTCAAAGCTACAAGTCACATCACCCTGTGCATTGTATTTTCTTCATAGTAGCCCTAAGAGATGTACGAACATTGATATTCCCAACTCAAGAAGAAGACCCTGGTATAGTTCATTCCTTTTTTTAACATCATAGTCCTTCCAAAAATCTATGGATAGGAGGTGGGTGTGAATATATACTCCCTGCATATTTCTAAAACGTTTCTCATGGAGAATATATGGTCCATGGATGAGTTTTTTCTCACAAAACCTGTCTGGTACTCTCCTATGTTCTTCTCAACAAAAGGGTACAGTTTTTTATCCAGGATAGTTTATAAGCGCAAGATAAGAGGGATATAACTCAATCATTATGACAATCACTTACATCTCCCTTCTAATAAATTGGAAAGATAACTACTTTCCTTCATTCTAGAGCGATTTCCTCTGTCTTCTGGACATCCATTATTATGTTAAGAGGATTTTGGCTAATTGTTCCCGTTTATGCTTAAACAATTCTGCAGGGGGCCCATCCAGTCCCAGTGCTTTATTAATTTTTAGCTGCTTCATAAATGTCTTTCCACTTCTCCTGGGGGTATCTCTATTTCCATACTCTATTCTGCCAAATCATTTAGCATTTAGTTTACAATGAGATATTCTTGTTATCTCAACAGGAATTTATTCTTGACTTGAATCATTGTTGGCTACTGTTGATCTGACAAAATGTTTCACCGGATTTCTGTTCTGAGGTTTTTCCATTTGTTAGAGGCACTCTAGCTCCCCCATGCTCTTTTTTCCTTTCTTCGCTACCTGTGTTTCTCCTGTGATCTATATGCAACATTTTTCTGATTGGTCAATCTTTGGTATTTTTCGTCGAATTAGGGCATATTCTTGGTTGATCTATGCCACACAAACTGCCAACTCTTCCATAGTTCCTTTACATCTTTGTCACTGTTGATTAATGTCATCCACCTGATACAAATTTTTATACCTAGTATTCATACTTTCAGAGAAGTATAACGTAACCTAGAGATCCTTTAGTTTTTTAGAATTGATCGTAGAGGATAGTGCTCTATGTTGATGTCTTATGTTTGAGGTCCTTGCCTTGAGCATGAAGATGGTGATCAAAATCAACATTTGCACCTCTATAGACCTTCACATCCATCAAACTAATGATATAATGGCTGCTCTTTAGCACATAGTCTGCTTGGTTATAGGTGCATCCATTATTGGAGTACCTTTATAAATTTATAAATTAAATTTATAAATAAATTAAATAAAAATTATAATATTGCTTTATTGTGTATAATTTGTATTAGTGATTCGATAATGTTTTACTAAATTTAGTGTTAATTAATTAAGACTTAAGGATTATCCATGGATAAATTCATAGTCTAGTTCACAAGACGAAGAAAACGAACTCTAATTTCCCTGAAATCAAGAATCAACATCCTGTAAACTCTTTTTTAATGTAATTCTTTCACACATTATTTCCTTTTAGTTATTAATCCCTTTCATTTATTTCTTCCTTCAAGATGAATTTTACTCTATTCTGACTAGTTCCAACTGAGCATTCATAGAGAAAACAGATACTTCAAAATTCCCAAATTTAAAGATACTAATTAAAATAAAGATATTGTATACTGGAAGATTTCTGATTGACCGTGTGTATCAATGAATGGAAAATGGTCCGGGTGCGGTCAAATAAAACTCTAATAGTAATAATTATTTGAGTTTTATTTGACTGCACCCGGACCATATTCCATTCAAAGATATTGAATAATTTTTTTTTATGATTGAAGAAGTTTGTCGGGGGGGTGCGGTCAGCAAAGAATAACATAAATAAACAAAACCATATTTATTTATTTTATGCCGATGTTTCGAACTGAGTTTCAGGTCTTCATCAGGGGTTGTGGCGTAGAAGTAATGTGGGGTCAGCAAAGAACAACATAAATTGTTCTTTGCTGACCGCACCCCCCCAACAAACTTCTCCAATCATTAATCTACGGTCAACTATCTACACCTCATTATCAATTTTTTTTTAGATCATAGTGGACGAAATCACTGATGCCCACAGCTTATACATTTGTTCATTATTAATTGACATTCTTCATCCAGAAACACCGACAATAGCTTTCTAATATCATGTGGAAATTTAGGAAAGGGCAATAGTGAGAATATTTCTTGGTATATCAATGATAGTTTGCCAAATTTACCATTTCAAGATAAAATTTTGGTTTTTGTAAGTAATACACTAATGTACTCAGTTTGAATAGCTCTGACATTAAAAGTTATTCACCATAAAATGATTCATGCTACGTGAGTTGATCATGGTCTAAATAGAGTGGCAGATAATCAAGAGGAGCAAGCAGGAATGTTGGAAGGAACATAGTGAAGAGGTGTACACATGGTGGAGACCTCACAGGATCGCCATGAAGCAGCTATAGAACAGTGCTAGGTACATCCATACGCCTGGTTGCCGAGCAAAGAATTGTTCCCATTCTTTTTTCAAAACAGGAGGAATTATTATGGACAGGACCACTATCTCCACTTGAAGCACCACCCATATTGATTGAGAAACTCAGCAATATTTGCACTAGCTTCCAAATTGTAAAATCCCCAGGTTTGGATGAGGTCACCTATCTGGGACTATAGGGGGTAATGGATACCAGACCAGATATTTTCAGGACATTTTTTTTTTCACTAAATTGCATTTTTAACGATCATTCACTCAAAACTCAAATAATATAATTTTAATGCATAGTCTAGTTCACTAGACAAAGAAAACAAACTCTAATTTCCCCGAAATCAAGAATCAATATCCTGATAACTCATTTTTAATGTAATTCTTTCACACATTATTTCCTTTTAGTTATTTCTCTCTTCAAGAAAATTCTTTCTATATTCTGACTGGTTCAAAACAAGCATTTATAGAGAAAATGGATACTTCAAAATGCCGGAAATTCCTAAAAGAACATTGTATAAAATAAGTGGATCGATAGAAAACCATCCACAGTTGAGATATGATAGTGGAACAGTATTTTTTATAACCAGCGAAAGATTTGATAAGATAGACAATCCCAAAGTGATTCACACTTTGCTAAAAGTGAGTAAATAAATAATATATGCATTTTTATTCATATAGTTTTTCTTCTTCTTCTTTCTCATCCTCCTTAAGTGCCTTTCAGCATGGAGGAGCCTCTAACCACTTGGTCCACAAATCTCGGTCTCTGGCAAGCATCTTCATCTGAGCCAGTGCTTTTCCTCTTTCCAGACCTAGCCGTTGGATAAGGTCCATATAGCTCCTTCTAGGTCTGCCTCGTGGTCTTCTACTAGTCGGCCTCGCCTCCATACATTTTCTTGGCACTCTGTCTTTCCCCATTCAATAGAAGTGTCCATACCATTGGAGCTGTCGGTGTTCAATCACTGAGTTCACAATATTTGTTCGTTAAACATAAATAAACAATTGGTCGAGAAATAAAGCCTGCAGCATTTAATTTCATAGATAAGCATATTCATTAATAAACAGCAAACATTTTGTTCAGATTAATGCCTTTCTTTGGTCGCTTCAAATATATCTTAGTATAAATCAAATTCTTAGTCAAATATACAAATCAAGCTATTCTAGAAGTACTTTGCAGAAAAGTACTGTAGCGAGAGGCAGCAAGTGATTGGACCACAACTCACTAGAGCGCTCCACCTCGAGCCTCACCGAAGCTCTCAAATTTATAAATCAGTTCATTTTGTAAAAA
>NW_027111943.1:62784-64788 GCF_000696795.3 Halyomorpha halys | reverse complement strand
GTCAGTGTCCAGGGCTCATCCCCTGGCACGGCCTTCCTTTCTAACTTATAATGAATACGCCTTGTCGTGGGCCTTCTGTAAAGAGTATATCAGGCTAGAGAAATCGCCTAAGACAGACTCAACCCCGACAGTACAAAGAGGAAGTGACTCTAAGGGTTTACCAGAGCATTACAATGACCGGCAATTAGCTGGCATTTGTAAGACTGCAGCTAGCATATTTGGGTAGACAAGAGATCTGGTTCAAATTATCTATGACATATCTTAGGATGTGAATGACAAAACACTATGATTCAAGGAGCATACCCGACAAGTATGTGATAAGGTAGCTAGAGTGATCATGGCACTGTCCCGATTGGTGCCAAATATAGGAGGACCCAGACAGAATTGCAGATTGCGGATAATGAGCAAGGTTACCTCCATCCTGTTCAAAGCAGCTGTGATATGAAATAAACCCTTGGATATATATTATCTTGCAGGCCGCTGTAGCTGAGGGAGTTGAGATGTCACCTTAGTAACCTTATATCAATAATGAAACATGTTCGATTCTGGCTTTGGAGGTTTAAATACACACACACACACACATGTTAGTGTAAGTATAAGTAATATAAAAAAAAACATTATGAGCTTCTAAAAAGAATTCTAAAATAGTTTTCTTTTATTGGCATCTTAGTTGAAATATGATATAATAATATTATATAGTCAATTTTCCCAGGTGTTTATCAAAACAAATGCCTGGAGTTCTCAGAAAGCACTGAATAATGTACACTTTACTGTATATAATGGTCATAATACACCGTTCAGCTATGTTGAACTGTTTATAAATGATGTACTACCTCAGTTTGGTAAGTCTATTTTAGGTTTTTGAATTAAGATGTGCCATATGTGTAATACAATATTATGATTATGGGGTTCTGATGATGTCTAAATTGGCTAAACATTGACTAATTGATAATTTACTGCTATTTAAGAGACCCCAAGGCTTTGTTTTGGAATCTTCAAACAATAACATAATATAAGTTTTCATATGTTTTCTCAATAATGACTAAATTTCTAGTTAGGCCCAGTGATTTCGTATTTTTCAGAGACAGTTACTTCTACTGAAAGAAAAGAAAATCTTGACGGCATCACCCAGCCCTATATTGCTCTGAACCATGATTTTTATGTTTCAGAAACAAACTATACATAACTCAATAATACACTCCTTCATTACCTGATTGCTTTTCCCACCGATGGATATTCACAAGGTAACTAATTTAGCCTCAAAGATTATAGATAGGAGCACTGAATACATTACTAAACAATTAACAATTTTTTAGGCCTTAAAATTAGTAATGCTTATGTAGAATTAAGGCCGATATAGGACTACCACTCATCAAGCCACTTTACTATTTTCAATATTTGTTAGTTAGATTTAGGTCAATCGTTGTACATTAATTACGTCTACAATATACATTGTACCTATGTACCTATATATATATATATATATATATATATATATGTATATATATATATATACACATTTTTTCTTGACTATTAATGATATATATTTTTGAGGATCTTGAGGCTCAGTCAATAGGAAAATAACTATATTTAGATGATGTTTCAAGATTTTATTGTCATACCCTACCAAGAAAAAACAGTTTTTGTTTTTTTTTAAAGGCATTTTATCAGCTAATCATTAAATACTAAAATGAATACAAATTGATATGAATAAATAGAAACATTACTTATGGTATCTTTTTGGTAACAGACATATTCTATAAGACTAATAACTGTCCACTACAACTAACTCTCACAGGTTTTGAAATAATGCACTTCCCAAAATGAGTGATTTTAAACTTTACTAACTCATTGGTTCATCACAAGGTGAATATATACTCCCCAAAAATTCAAAAATCCGGTCTATGAAGCTGCAACACTGGATGAAAACATAAGGGGTATTCATGATGTTGTGTTAAATGTTATATGTTTTACCATGTTAAATGTTATAACTATAGGATTGTG